>NC_087156.1:7885000-7925000 GCF_035594125.1 Scylla paramamosain
CCTCTCCTTCCTTCCTTCCCTCGTTGAGTTGAGCTCCTCCTCCACCTCCACCTCCTCCTCCTCCTCCCTCCTTCCATCCTTCCCCTACTTGCCTTTATCGCCTTACATTTTCCTCTTTCCTTCCTTTATCGTGTTTCCTTCCTGTTTGTCTGGATTACTGTTTTTCCAACCTGTTTTCTTTCTGTTCGGTTAGTTCGGCTCCTCTTTGTGTTTGTCTCTTTCTTGTGTATAAGTGAGGCATGTGTGTGTGTGTGTGTGTGTGTGTGTGTGTGTAAGAGAGAGAGAGAGAGAGAGAGAGAGAGAGAGAGAGAGAGAGAGAGAGAGAGAGAGGAGAGAGAGAGAGAGAGAGAGAGAGAGAGAGAGAGGGGGGGGGGATTACGTATCTATGAGGACATGAATATATGTATTTGTATTTGGTGTCGAAGAATACTATCTCGACATTAAGCTCAGAATGATCACATTGCCGTGGCACACAAATCTAGTTGTGGATCTGCAGCATATTATTAATTAGAATTGTAGCATAAAAAGTCTTAAAAAAGAAAATGAGCATTAAAATGAACGCAAAGGGAGAAGGATATATTAATTATTCATGCATTAGGAGAGCAATGAAAACATCAGATAATACACTAAAATTAAAATGATGCGTAGCAAGAACTATGAAAATAAATGACGAAAGATCAAGCCACAACTATATCACCCATCCCTACCATAAAATAAGTACCTTGGACTCCACAGAAAGGATCATGGGATAATGTGAACACTGACAATTCAGGTTGAGGGCTCCATCATCGCCCCATGACAGCCGGGCAGTACATACAACCCTTACCGAGTGATACAAGGGAAGAGGAAAATTAATTTAATATCAATTCTGGGATTATTTAATATCAATTCAGGGATCAATAGGTTGGAAATCTTCTCATAACGTTATTTAAAAATCTTCATAGGCACAAAAGAAAGTTAACATGGTATCATCGTGATTAGAAAAAAATAAAAATGAATAGGTACTGACATTTTTTACTTCGAGATACTAATATAGAAGATACAAGGCGAACTAGGTCAGAAATAATTTCAGCAAAAGAAGGAAAGAAAATGCAACTAACCAAGGCAGTAGATAAACATCACACAAATAACAGCATTTTGTGCGGTGTCTTGATATGGACAAACAGCAATTGTTACTAAAATAAAGTTAAGGAGTCGTTCGTCCATAAAAAGCTTAATGCCAGTCATAACTAACATATATGTATGTATGTATGAATGTATGTATGCATGTATGTCCGAAGAACATAATTATGCATGAACATGTGTGGACGTTTATCTACACCTTCCACATTGCTTATTTATTAATTTAATGTCGTCGTTATTAATCTCTCTCTCTCTCTCTCTCTCTCTCTCTCTCTCTCTCTCTCTCTCTCTCTCTCTCTCTCTCTCTCTCTCTCTCTCTCTCTCTCTCATACATACTTAAACCTGTGTGTGTGTGTATGTGTGTGTGTGTGTAGCCGTCTATTTTTATTCTCTATCGGTCTATCTATCTGTGTGTGTGTGTGTGTGTGTGTGTGTGTAGCCGTCTATTTTTATTCTCTATCGGTCTATCTATCTATGTCTTTATCTATGTACCTACTCTAGTTCAGCATCGGGGTCCACAGCACGGCAAAAAGACGCAAAAAAAATAAAGAGCTGGAAGTGTGAAAGAAGCAAGGAAGAATAGTAATTAGGAGCTTAGTGCCCGTGTGTGGAATAAAACAGAGGGGAAATAATGGAGAAGAAACTGCAACAAACTTGGCAAATGGGCAAGGAAAGTAGACGAGAACAATGCAAGACAAAAAGATAATGTTATAGGGTGTTTCATACCAGTTTACCAGGTACACATTATTTAATTATTTATTTTCTGATGAGATAACGAATGCACCCTCCACGAATTCATTAACGCAGGAACTTCATTACATGAAGAAGGGATGTATCACAGGTGTCTACTGGCGGGGAAAATGTGGGGAAAGAGTGCTTTTTTTGTGTGTGTGTATATATATATATATATATATAGAGAGAGAGAGAGAGAGAGAGAGAGAGAGAGAGAGAGAGAGAGAGAGAGAGAGAGAGAGAGAGAGAGAGAGAGAGAGAGAGAGAGAGAGAGAGAGAGAGAGAGAGAGAGGCACTGGCAAACAGACAAAAAAAGACGGACTTAATTCTTGAACACACACACACACACACACACACACACACACACACACACACGAGCCTTGAATATTTGTCCAAAATGCCAAAACAGCTTTAAAACAACTTAATTAGTCACATATTTCCTTTGTCATTGCATATCTAAACAATAAACAGAGCAGCATCAGTTCCTCTGTCTATCTGTCTGTCTGTCAGTCTGTCCGGACACACATTCCTCAACCAAAGTCTCGCGGAAATGACGAACAGTTTAATGGTAAACTGTAAGGACGAAATTATGAGGACTACACAGTAAGTAAATTAACTAAATGAACTATACTACATATGCAATCCCAGAGTAGTTCATTATTTACCTCCTAACCTAATAATTATAATGATTACAAGGATCATTCACTAAATTAAGAATGGATATGGTTTTCTTACCGCATCTTTCAGTCACCAAATATTTTTCTTCTTCCGGCATGAACCCGTTAACCATAAGAATCGTGTCAAATGCAGCAAGCAACCTAAGCTATTATCTGTTGCCTGTCAGTTTGTTGTGCTCGTGAAAGAGGTGGTAATTGAGTCAGAAGGGTAGAGAGAAAAGACAGGGAAGATGGGGAGTGTGGATGAGGCGGTGGTGGTGCTTGTGGTAGTAGTGGTAGTAGGGCCGGGAAGGGAGGAGGAAGAGGAAGTAGGGAAGGTGTGAGGGGAAAAACATGAAGGGGTGAGAGTTGTGAGGCTTGTTTAAGTCCATTTCACAAGCACCTCACACTTCCCCTCTTTTCCCTACAGTCACACACACGTAGGGGTGCAGGTAAACAGGGAAAGGCTGAGGGGCGAACGCACAGAAAAAGACAAATTGCCTCAAACTCTCAAACTTGAAGGATCCATCGGAGTTTCGGTAAAGTTTCCTTCTGGTAATTTATATGTCGATGACTGAGGAAACGGGGAGAGGGAGGGGAAAGGAAGGGAAGGGAAAGAAAGGGAGGAGAAAGGAAGGGAATATCGGCTTAAGGCATAAAAGGAAAGGAGCAGGAAAAGAAAAGGAAAGGGAAAGGAGAAGAAAGGAAATGGACAGCCATCTCAAGACCTAAAAGAAAAGGATAGGGGAAAAGGAAAAGGATGGAAGAAGTAAAGAAAGGAAACAAAGACAGCTGAAGATACGGACAAGAAAAGGATGAAAGATATAAAAGAAAAAAGTATGTGCGATAAATAGGTATGAAAATAACAGAAATAAAAAAGAAAAAAAGTATGTTTTTTTTTTTTTTTTTTTTTTTTTTATGTAGGAAGGATACTGGCCAAGGGCAACAAAAATCTAATAAAAAAAAATGCCCACTGAAATGCCAGTCCCTAAAAGGGTCAAAGCAGTGGTCAAAAATTGGTGGATAAGTGTCTTGAAACCTCCCTCTTGAAGGAATTCAAGTCATAGGAAGGTGGAAATACAGAAGCAGGCAAGGAATTCCAGAGTTTACCAGAGAAAGGGATGAATGATTGAGAATACTGGTTAACTCTTGCGTTAGAGAGGTGGACAGAATAGGAGTGAGAGAAAGATGAAAGTCTTGTGCAGCGAGGCCGCGGAAGGAGGGGAGGCATGCAGTTAGCAAGATCAGAAGAGCAGTTAGCATGAAAATAGCGGTAGAAGACAGCTAGAGATGCAACATTGCGGCGGTGAGAGAGAGGCTGAAGACAGTCAGTTAGAGGAGAGGAGTTGATGAGACGAAAAGCTTTTGATTCCACCCTGTCTAGAACAGCAGTATGAGTGGAACCCCCCCAGACATGTGAAGCATACTCCATACATGGACGGATAAGGCCCTTGTACAGAGTTAGCAGCTGGGGGGGTGAGAAAAACTGGCGGAGACGTCTCAGAACACTTAACTTCATAGAAGCTGTTTTAGCTAGAGATGAGATGTGAAGTTTCCAGTTCAGATTATAAGTAAAGGACAGACCAAGGATGTTCAGTGTAGAAGAGGGGCATAGTTGAGTGTCATTGAAGAAGAGGGGATAGTTGTCTGGAAGATTGTGTCGAGTTGATAGATGGAGGAATTGAGTTTTTGAGGCATTGAACAATACCAAGTTTGCTCTGCCCCAATCAGAAATTTTAGAAAGATCAGAAGTCAGGCGTTCTGTGGCTTCCCTGCGTGATATGTTTACCTCCTGAAGGGTTGGACGTCTATGAAAAGACGTGGAAAAGTGCAGGGTGGTATCATCAGCATAGGAGTGGATAGGACAAGAAGTTTGGTTTAGAAGATCATTAATGAATAATAAGAAGAGAGTGGGTGACAGGACAGAACCCTGAGGAACACCACTGTTAATAGATTTAGGAGAAGAACAGTGACCGTCTACCACAGCAGCAATAGAACGGTCAGAAAGGAAACTTGAGATGAAGTTACAGAGAGAAGGATAGAAACCGTAGGAGGGTAGTTTGGAAATCAAAGCTTTGTGCCAGACTCTATCAAAGGCTTTTGATATGTCCAAGGCAACAGCAAAAGTTTCACCAAAGTCTCTAAAAGAGGATGACCAAGACTCAGTAAGGAAAGCCAGAAGATCACCAGTAGAGCGGCCTTGACGGAACCCATACTGGCGATCAGATAGAAGGTTGTGAAGTGATAGATGTTTAAGAATCTTCCTGTTGAGGATAGATTCAAAAACTTTAGATAAGCAGGAAATTAAAGCAATAGGACGGTAGTTTGAGGGATTAGAGCGGTCACCCTTTTTAGGAACAGGTTGAATGTAGGCAAACTTCCAGCAAGAAGGAAAGGTAGATGTTGACAGACAGAGCTGAAAGAGTTTGACTAGGCAAGGTGCAAGCACGGAGGCACAGTTTCGGAGAACAATAGGAGGGACCCCATCAGGTCCATAAGCCTTCTGAGGGTTTAGGCCAGCGAGGGCATGGAAAACATCATTACGAAGAATTTTAATACGAGGCATGAAGTAGTCAGAGGGTGGAGGAGAGGGAGGAACAAGCCCAGAATCGTCCAAGGTAGAGTTTTTAGCAAAGGTTTGAGCAAAGAGTTCAGCTTTAGAAATAGATGTGATAGCAGTGGTGCCATCTGGTTGAAGTAGAGGAGGGAAAGAAGAAGAAGCAAAGTTATTGGAGATATTTTTGGCTAGATGCCAGAAATCACGAGGGGAGTTAGATCTTGAAAGGTTTTGACATTTTCTGTTAATGAAGGAGTTTTTGGCTAGTTGGAGAACAGACTTGGCATGGTTCCGGGCAGAAATATAAAGTGCATGAGATTCTGGTGAAGGAAGGCTTAAGTACCTTTTGTGGGCCACCTCTCTATCATGTATAGCACGAGAACAAGCTGTGTTAAACCAAGGTTTAGAAGGTTTAGGACGAGAAAAAGAGTGAGGAATGTACGCCTCCATGCCAGACACTATCACCTCTGTTATGCGCTCAGCACACAAAGACGGGTCTCTGACACGGAAGCAGTAGTCATTCCAAGGAAAATCAGAAAAATACCGCCTCAGGTCCCCCCAACTAGCAGAGGCAAAACGCCAGAGGCACCTTCGCTTAGGGGGATCCTGAGGAGGGATTGGAGTGATAGGACAAGATAAAGATATGAGATTGTGATCGGAGGAGCCCAACGGAGAAGAAAGGGTGACAGCATAAGCAGAAGGATTAGAGGTCAGGAAAAGGTCAAGAATGTTGGGCGTATCTCCAAGACGGTCAGGAATACGAGTAGGGTGTTGCACCAATTGCTCTAGGTCATGGAGGATAGCAAAGTTGTAGGCTAGTTCACCAGGATGGTCAGTGAAGGGAGAGGAAAGCCAAAGCTGGTGGTGAACATTGAAGTCTCCAAGAATGGAGATCTCTGCAAAAGGGAAGAGGGTCAGAATGTGCTCCACTTTGGAAGTTAAGTAGTCAAAGAATTTCTTATAGTCAGAGGAGTTAGGAGAGAGGTATACAGCACAGATAAATTTAGTATGAGAATGACTCTGTAGTCGTAGCCAGATGGTGGAAAACTCGGAAGATTCAAGAGCGTGGGCACGAGAGCAGGTTAAGTCATTGCGCACATAAACGCAGCATCCAGCTTTGGATCGAAAATGAGGATAGAGAAAGTAGGAGGGAACAGAAAAGGGGCTACTGTCAGTTGCCTCAGACACCTGAGTTTCAGTGAGGAAAAGAAGATGAGGTTTAGAAGAGGAGAGGTGGTGTTCTACAGATTGAAAATTAGATCTTAGACCGCGAATGTTGCAGAAGTTAATGAAGAAAAAGTTGAGGGGGGTGTCAAGACACTTAGGGTCGTCGACGGAAAGGCAGTCCGACCTGGGGACATTTATGGTCCCCTCCCCAGATGGGGACTCCGAGGCTGGTGTATGTGCGATAAATAGGTATGAAAACAACAGAAATAAAAAGAAAGAGTCAGCGTTTACAAAGAGTCAGGGTTTACAAAGAGTCAGGGTTTACAAAGAGCCAGGGTTTACAAAAAAAAGTGGAAAACTGAAAGACGGGACAACCTATCACTATATTTCCCAGTCAACTATCATTCTCAGCAGTGCCCTCTCTCTCTCTCTCTCTCTCTCTCTCTCTCTCTCTCTCTCTCTCTCTCTCTCTCTCTCTAACATACACACACAAACAATGCCTTCGCCACCACAGTCCAGGCGTAATCCAGCGCAAACCTAAGAGAAAATGACGATCGTATTTCTTTCATCCTTAATAACTAGATCCCACGGAAAACACTCGGCAATCCTCATTAATTGGTCTGGCAGCATCACAAGCTCTCAGTCCTCTAATTGTACTCGTCGCCTCAACCATCAACACCAACTTTTGGCGTTCGTTTACATCAGAAAAGGACACGTACAGCTTGACTATCGCTACCGAAAGAGAGATATAGACAGAGACAAAGAGAGAGAGAGAGAGAGAGAGAGAGAGAGAGAGAGAGAGAGAGAGAGAGAGAGAGAGAGAGAGAGAGAGAGAGAGAGAGAGAGAGAAGACAGCATGTAGTTTACTGGCGCTAACATTAAGGCTGCGTTCCCTTCGACTCCAAGATCTACTGCTGTTTACTCGTACCTAAGTTAAGTGCATCTACAAGAAGCTGCTGAATGTACTCCTAGATAAATAATTCAATTCTTCTTTCATTCGTCTCTCTCTCTCTCTCTCTCTCTCTCTCTCTCTCTCTCTCTCTCTCTCTCTCTCTCTCTCTCTCTCTCTCTCTCTCTCTCTCTCTCTCTCTCTCTAATTCTGTTCATCAAAATGCAAAAGGTCAAAGACACGTACGAGATAGACTCAAAAGTATTATATAAAAGCATTTTTCTATATTACACTACTGCTGCTCTTGTAAAGGGAATACTAGATAGAAGTTGGAGCAGCAGAAAATGAAGAAAGATGAACAAAGAAGAAACCGAGAAAGTAATAAGTAATAAAAAGTAAGGAATAGTAGTAGTAGTAGTAGTAGTAGTAGTAGTAGTAGTAGTAGTAGTAGCAGCAGCAAGTAGTAGTAGTAGTAGTAGTAATAGCAAGTAGTAGTAGTAGTAGCAAGTAGTAGTAGTAGTAGCAAGTAGTAATTGTAGTAGCAAGTAGTAGTAGTAGTAGTAGTAGTAGTAGTAGTAGTAGTAGTAGTAGTAGTAGTAGTAGTAGCAGCAGTAGTAGTAGCAAGTAGTAGTAGTAGTAGCAAGTAGTAGTAGCAAGAAGTAGTAGTAGTAGCAAGTAGAAGTAGCAAGTAGTAGTAGTAGTAGTAGTAGTAAAAGGAAGAGGAGGAAGAGGAGGAGGAGGAGGAGAAATACAAAGGAAAGCCAAAGAGCAACAGACATTTTGATTCTTGCAAGGCTGTTTAGTAAATACTTTTAACTAGCTACAGGGAAGAGAGACATGACAGCACAGCAGAAGGCTCCTACCCACCCACCACTCCCTCCAGCTTACACTAACATGGAAACCGTTGGGAAAAGTACCATGCGGTATGGAAAAACTGACATGGAATTTTCATAGAAAAGGATGAAAAGAAGTTCTACTATTCACCCTACAGTGAACCCTATACGCCTAATTAAAACTGAACCCAAATTAATGAAGAAATCGATATCTGTAAAATAAAAGTTATTTTAATAAATGCATGGGTAATTATTTTGCGTAGTTATTCGGACAAGGAGAGCTTGTTGAGGATTAACTTTTAAGTATTTATCTACTTTATTTTTTAATGATTCAATAGAGTTTACAATTTCTGTTTACACTTTCTGAAGGAAGTTTATTCCAGATATTTACTATGAGTTAAAGAAAAAAAAAATTGGCCTCAAGGGATTTAAAACTTCAGGGTGTAATCTTGAATCCATTATTTCTTGTCAGGTTAGAATGATCAATGATGAAATATTTATTAGCGTCAAGGTTGTTATATCCTTTAAAAAATTGAACCCTTCAATTAGGTCTCACCTTATCCTGCGCTTCGTTAAGCTTCTAGTCGTTCCTCATACGGCTTATTACGCACTCTTGGAATCATTTTAGTGGTTCTATGCTGTGCCTTTTCTAGTCTTCAATGTCTTTTTTGCAATACAGTGACCAGAGCTGCACACAGTATTCAGCTGAGGGCGCAACAGTATAACTTTTCTGATTTAAATTCAATGATTCTTCCAATGAACCCTGTTAATTTATTATCCGTCTTTATTTGTTCTATGCAGTGTTGACTCAACTTATCAGGATTTTTTTTTTTTTTTTTAGCGCTTGACAGGATGATATTATTCTTTAAGTAACTTGCTTGAACATTGTTGTTCCACGATATGTAGAATTTTACACTTTTCTATATTGAATCTTACCTGCCATTGCTCTGCCTAGATTTTTAGTTTACGGAGGTCACACTGTAGTTCCTGCCATTGTGACGTTGACGTTACTTTACATATAACTTTGGTGTCGTCTGCGAATCTAATTATTTTGCAATTGATTCTTTCATCAATACCATTAATGTATATTATAAAAAAGTACTGGTTCTAATATAGAGCCTTCAGGAACGTCGCTATTTACATTATGCCAATCTGACTCTTTTCCGTTAATTACAACAAGCTGTTTTCTGTCAGAGAGCCAGGCAGTCTCCCAGCCATTTCAGGGTGTTTCCGGTTATGCCGTGAAACTTTACTGATAAGTCTCTTATGAGGAACAGTCTCAAAAGTTTTCTGGAAATCAAGATAAATAATATAAACTGCTTTTGGCTCGTCATACGACTTAAAAAAATTCATAAAAGAAGTCTAAGTTTATCAAGCAGGAACGTTTGTTTCTGAAACCGCATTGTGACTATTTCATGATTTTAGTTTCTTCTAAGTATTTAACAATCTTATCTCTTCTTATCTATGATTATTGTATCTCTTCTTATCTCTGATTATTGTTTCTTTCAGCTTGCACTGCTGAAGTTAGGCTGATCGGCCTGTAATTGGCTGGGAGTGATTTATTTCCTTTTTTTTTAAAGATTGGCGCGAGATATTTGCTAGTTTCCACTCGTGAGGGCTTTACCCACTAGTAAATTCTTATTGAATAAAATCTTAAGCGGTTTCACAAGCTCATTTCTTGCTTCTTTGAGAAGCCTTGGTAATATCTTGTCTGGCCCGAGTGTTTTGCTTACGTTCATGATGTTCATGCCTGAGGAGGAGGAGAAGGAGGAGGAGGAGGAGGGAAAAAAAAAAAAAAAAAAACGAGGACATGGACAAAGAGGAGGGACGAAGAGGAACCTAGTAGATGATGACAATAGAAGTATGGAGGGTGAAAAAAGGGGTTGAAGAGAAGGAAGACAGAAGGAGGAGGAGGAAGGAGAGAATTAGAAAAATGACAATAACGAAGGAAAAGAAGAATAAAAGGGTAGGAAGTAGAAAAGAGAAAAGAAAAGAAAAGAGAAAGAAGAAAGAGAAAGAAGAAAAGAAAAAGAAAATAAAAAAATAAAAAGAAAGAAGAGAAAAAGAAGGAAAGGAAATGAATAAAGAAGAGAAAGAAAGACAATAAAAAAAGAAAGAACTAAGTTAAAGAAATAAGAGAAGAAAAAACAAGGCGAAGAAGTAGAAGCAGAAGTACAAAGAAAAGGAAAGAATAAGAAAAAAATAGATTGTACAAGAACAAAGCATGAATAAACATTAATCTGAGAAAAACGAATGTAGGAGGAGGACGAGAACGACCACGCTACTGACTTGGATGGGAAGAAGCAGGAGGAGGAGAGAGAGAGATGAAAGAATGACGCGCACCATGATCTTGTACGAGAGGAAGAAGAGGAGATGAAAGAGGAGATGCTGAGAAAGGAAGAGGCAGAAAAGACGTGACTGTTCCTGGGAGTATATAAGAAAACGTTGTAAGCGGGAGAAAAACGAGTGGGAGAGGAAAAGCAAGCGAGATGGCAAGGGTTAATAGCAAAATATCCGTATCCTTTATAATGAACAAAATATATCATCCCGCCAACACCACCACCACTACATCACCTCAGTCTGCATTCTTAAACGCTTCGATATCTTATTTCAGCTACTATTCACACGTGCTCAGGCTTCCAGGGATATTTTCATGGTTTCAGAGAAGGTCCAACAGGTGATTTGCATCATCAATGGAAAAACACCCATATGAATCTTGCTGATCATCCATGTGACCTTTGAAAATACTCGCACTTTTTTTTATGGAATCCAAAATGTTTAAGAATGCGAACCTTCATTCCTTCTACATGCTGCCGTCGAACGAGTTTTGCCACCGGAAAGCACGCCAGGATGATAACATGGGCCAGTTTTCGGTTCGGTTAGTGATTAGCTTACGTAGTATTACCATTTTTCTTTACAATGTTGAACTGACTTTGTATTCCTGATCCATCGTTACCTATTTCTAAGATACATGCATATATAAATAAAAGTAAGCTACCTAAAAAAAGTTTTTGAAAGTAATATAATGTCATTTATATCTTAACACGATAAAATCTTTAACAAGATGGATAAATGAGAACAGTACTGCTGTGGATAGACTGCTGCCCCTCAGTCAGTGACATGAGATATGATAAAAAAAAAAAATATTCATAACTATACTCCCCATGTATACATATTAAGTATGGCTGATATACGTTATTGAAAATTCCATGTGTCGGAAATTAATTTTCATATAATCATTATCTTTTCATATTTAGCTATTTAATTGAAGTTGTATATGACGCACATCGGCTCTCTACAAATTGTTACAGCCGACACTCATCGACGCTGGAATTGGCAATAGAAAATTTAACGGTATTAATTTGAGCAATAGATACCTCACACTATCCTGTGTTGTGGCAACAGAGAAGGTAATGTTGTGGAATCAAATCGGAAAAAATAATAAATAAATAAATAAATAAAAATAATAATAATAATAATAATATTAATAATAATAATAATAATAATAATTAATACTACTACTACTACTACTAATAATAATACTTACACAAATATGGGTACACATTTTTCTCTTAGCATCACATAAAATAAGTTCTGCTTTGCTTTTTATCCCTCGATCTGTGCGTGAACGTGAGTGGTATGAGGCATGTACCCACTGCAAGCTGAGTACTGCCACGCTGCAGCGGATCCTGCCACTAAAGTTAAGAATGTTGAAAGGCTTGATATATTACACTTTACATGATGACGGCACACCACCACGCTCACTCATACACACACACACACACACACACACACATGCAAAGTGTCCTCAACTCGTACGTACATATTCGTACATAAATAAACAATGACTGCGCCAGCATACACAAACGGTAACTTACACGAGCACACAAGCATACGAAGAGTTGAAATGTTATACATATATTTATTTATTTATTTATTTATTTCATTTACTTAATTACTTCCACGCTAAATTTATAAAGAAAAATCAGAATCCCAAGATGTACATCCCAACTCACGCACTAATTTCAATCCCCGCGTCGTATTCACCTCGTTACTGAACCACACTACCCTCCCGGCCCTCCCTGCTTATGACACAAAATCGCATACGAATAACAAATGAGCATTACGTCTTCATCTTATCATGTCGCAAGGAGAAAATAAAAGCCATCAGAGGCCTGGTGGTGCACTATTACCATCCACCTTCCAGGGTGGCGCTCAGCTTTCGTGCGGCGGCTGACGTCCCAAAGAGCACCACGGTAACATACGACACAATAGCACGCGGCACGGAGCGACGCGCGCCGACACAAAGGTGGAATTCGTGCGGTGGGAGAAGGTAAGCACAGATTGCTCTCTCATCCTCGTGCTTAGAGGGATTGGAGGATTGGAGCAGAAAGGAGTGACTCGTGAGCCTAAATGGCGTGGAGAACGGATCAGAATTTACCAAACAAGCCACATACAATTGAAATCTTTCCTTTTGAAGGTTTTATAACGTTTTTCCTGACATCATGAATCCCATCTTCATTCCAAAGCTAATTATGATTTCAGAACCAATTAGGATTTATTCAACCAGCCCCAACACAATGCAACCTCGCCTTCCTTTGAGGTTTTATGACGCTTTCCAGACTTTTTTTTTTTTCCTTATTTCCGCGTTGGTGCGTACCGTGACTTCCATGTCTATTTCAAGGGTACTGAAGGCTGAAGACTGACTCACACAAGCCAGCCAACCCGATATAAAACTTTTCTTTCCCTCGCAGGAATTTTATAACGCTTCCTTGACGTGTTTTAAGAAAATATCGCGAGTTCTACGTGTGTTCCCAAGCCACTTAAGGTTCTTTCCTCTCCTTTTTATTGTCGGTTTATTATCTCATTACTAACCAAATTGATCCTTTTTCTTTTGAGGGTTTCATAAGATTTTCTTGATATCTGTTTGGTATCTGAAGCTTCATGTTTATTCCATTGGTACTTTAGGCTCCCCTCCCTTTTATGGCGGCAGTGGTTGAGGGACTGCGCTACATTTTTCCCACCTTTTTGCCTTATGTATCAATTAAAGTCCCAGCCATCACTAACGATAAACATAATGCATCCGTTGCTTGAAAAAACTCTTGCAACTGTTTCCATGAACACGATGGTATCCTGTTCGTCTAATTTATTTCATTCTTAAGTTTTCTACTCTCGTCTCTTCACCCTCCTTCTCTGTCCACGTGCACTCCATTTGTCATCGCCTGTATGCTATTTTATCTCTTGGTAATGAGAGTTTTCCGCTGCACATAACCAGCTCCAACAATTTTTTCTTCTTCACAGTGACAAGGATATAATCTAAGTTCATATTCTTTCCTAATTCGTGGTGCCCTGTTATTTCATCAGTTTACGTCTATCATTATTTCTGAGTTTCTTTGTAACCTTGTTGTTGCGGTCTTTGAATTACACTAGTTGTTCCCTCAGTTCTTTTGCAAGTCACTCCAAACTCAATTTTAAATATTGCCAGTTGTATATTTGTTATCTTTATGTACATGTGCATTTTCTAATTATGTCTAATATACTACGCAGAAATTTTTTTTTTTTTAAACTACGTAAAAAAATCAGTGGCATAATTCATTTGTTTGGTCTGTACAATCAGTATACTGTTCCTAAATGTCGCCTTTTCTGGTGCTTTTTCCACGACTGACCATTTTAAAATTCTTTCCTTTCAATGGCGGCACCGCCCTTCCATCTCTATAATTCTCTTCCCACACAAGACACTGCATAGATAGTTACCACTTTTACCTTCCAGTTCAACCCCTGTGCACTCTTTCCTTCACCTTCTGTTGTCCCCTCTCCCTACCTATCCACCCCCTGCCGCCTTCCTCCCTCATGCCATCCGTCTTCCCTCCACTCGTCCCTTCCCTCGCGTCTCCCTGCCGCGGTGAGCAAGACGGATGGCTCTCAGGGCGGAGGGCCAACACCTGTCGGAGCCGCGTAACACATGAGCTTCGGATAAGTGAGTCGGCATTGGTCAGGGGAATAGTGAGCAGGATCGAGTTTGAAAGACTTACGAGGCCACGCAACAACCAGAAACACGGTGACTCCCATAACGCCGCCACGCCCCCGCTCCTTCCATTCCCTTAACGGAGCTACACTCACGCGATAATGTACAGTAGAGGAAGGGTTTGATTTGATGTCTTTCGTGATGTGCCCAGGACTCGCCACTGATGATTTGGAAGGATTGGTACGTCTGGCTGTAGCTGTATTGTTTGGTTAGGTTCAGAACAAAGAGTGAGCGATCGTTGCCCGTGATGAGTTATTCATTATTGCAAGGAATGGTGAAGCGAAGGCACGCCACGCAACGAACGGCGTCGGACGTCATGCACGACCTACATATATCAGCTTTTTTGCTCTTCATGTTTCAATGATTCTTACATAATTTGTGTAATACTTATTCTTCTTTCTTCCTGTGTATGTAAACTCCCATTCAACAGTTATTCACATGACTGACTGACTGACTGAGTGTGTGTGTGTGTGTGTTGACTGAGTGTGTGTGTGTGTGTGTGTGTGTGTGTGTGTGTGTGTGTGTGTGTGTGTGTGTGTGTGTGTGTGTGCGCGCGCTTGGGGGGGGGCTGTGTGTGCGTGTGGGATTGGGGCGCACGCGTGCGTGCGTGCGTGCGTGCGTGCGGAGAGCGGTGTGTGTGTGTGTGTGTGTGTGTGTGTGTGTGTTCAAGTTTCTCTGCTTCCTCCTACGTACTGTACCTCCCCTTCAGTGATTAATCGCGGCGGCCCCGATTAGCAAGACCTCTGGTGCGAGCGAGCGGGGGTCGGCGTTAACAGCCAAGATAAAGTGGTCGTCCATCACGCGGGGTCATTAAGTCAACTCTTCCGGATGAGCCATAATGAATTTCGAAGGAACCGTATCGCAGGAGGCTAGGGATCATCATCTTTCCCATTTGTTTTTATGTTAATGGTATTTTCAGGTTTATCTTTATCGTAAAATGTTCTGAATTATATGTTAAAAGAAACTGGACATTTTTTTTTTTTGTCCATTTAATATTTCGGTAAAATGGTGCTAATTAAGAAGCCCCACCACATTTTCCTTCAACGTGAGAGTTGCTTTTATGTTTTTATTTTCTTTTGATCTTAAAACTTCTTACCAAATTTCCAAGAAGCTTTTTTTTTTTTTTTTTTGCAGAGTTTTCACGGTAACGAGTTTGCGACCACTGATTCAGAAATACTTCTTATCGTGAATGCGGTGCTTCCTCTAATCCAAACCACCAATCCTGGCGAGTAGATGCATAATCTCTATCCGGTCCACCTCTGACTTCCTTCCTCTCGCCCAGCATTCCAGTGTTTACCGTCAAGCCTACTAACCATTGTGCTCACCCAGGACAACAAACCTCTCACAATCTCACAAAAACCACACATGAACGCATATATATAGCCCGCACACACGCATCACGTCAATGGACTCTTCACACCAAAAAGTCTAGAGAGGGCTCCTTGCTTTACACCCGTTAAGTGCTCCATCATTGTAATCGCTCCATGCGACAGTTGAAGCACCTCCTGCGGTGCAATCCATGGTGTTCGTCCCTCCAATGAAGCGCGAGAGGAGAAAGGTTTGGAGACCAGTGAAGGAAATAAATACCATTTACGTGGATCATATTTCTTCCTTACAAACTAAAATGGAGAGCATATAGCTTGTCTGTGACAAACAGATGCAGAAATAAAGAATCCCAGGTGGCGTGGGTCGATCTGATATTAGCAGAGCACCGTCCGCACCTTCCTGGGAAGGTTATACCAGGACAGTGTATGTTCACACATACATGGTGTGACATCACCACGTTCATTTTTCTATTGTCAGGTATTGTACATGTTCACCTTTCAAAATACACAAGCAGTTTACAGTGAGGGTCAGGATGTCCCAACTCGACTACAAAATATAGCACAGTAATTTTCAAAACTTTGAATACTTTTCTGGGGAAATTATACATGACCCGGACTGTAAAGTGGAACGAAATGGAAGTATCATGATCATGACAATAGCGTTAACACTTGTGTCCATGGCATTTCCAGCGACCAGTGTTTCTGGTTTTTATTTATTTATTTATTTTTTTTTTAAGACCACATACATATCTCGTTTAGTTGCGGGTACATCAGCAATCGTATTGATATAACTAAAAGGTTACCTCTCCAAGACACTGATGCTTCACATGTCTGATTTAGCATTCAATTGAAAAATTATCGCATGAATAGAAGTGAGACCGTTTACAAAAGGAAGACCACAATATCAATTGTTATACCACTTTAAACTCTTCCTTAATGTATACTACGTACGTGATACTACGCAAGAACCTCCTCCACTGTCATCTGTATAACTTACAGAAGTAAACGAGCATCATTGCAAATGTCTGATTGATGAAGTGATTACTGAAGTCGCTTTTCAAAGATAAAATATAAAAATATTACAAAAATGGGTCAAGACATACTGCACACCACCAACCATCACAATATCACTCATCGGTGACTTAAATTAAAATTGTTACATGTTGCATTTTACATGTTCATTTAATTTCAAGAAGAAAAAGAATAATCCTATGAATACTCTTTACTGTTTAAGGCATTTTTAAATTTAATATAATATGAGGTAGATTATGTGTATATCCAATCTGTTTATGACTTTTTTTTTTTTTTTTTACTTATGCCTGAATGGACAAGACTCGAATTTTTTTTTTTTTTTTTATGCCTGAATGGACAAGACTGTCGAAATATTGTTATGTTTCTACAATTCACAAGGATTTAAATTTTCAATGTTTATTTTCCCTGAATATGATCGACGTTTTAATTTGTCATTAAGATCGATGAATTAACTCACCAAAATATTTCACCTTCCCTATAGCTGAGCATTTCTCCGTATTTATTGTTATGTTGCACCTTTTACTCAATGGAACCAAGAACTGTTTCACTGTTTCTCAGTCATTCTCAGTTCATTCACTTTTAGACTAAATATTGTTATTTAGTTGTACGCAGATATACGAGACTGAGAAATATTGAAAGTAAGATGTTTTGATTTCTACATTTGATGACAACTTCTAAATAGCTTCTGAATAGCTCTTCTCTTTTTACGAACTCAGTAGAGTCTTTTAAAAGTCACCTTTTAAAGAAACAACAAGGGTGAAAGATGAAAAATTGTGAGCCAAGACGGGGAAAAGCACGAAAGCTCCGACAAAAGAAAAAGGGAAAAGAGCTCAGACCAAAAAAAAAAATACATATATAAAGAGAAAAAAAAGGCGAACGGAGGCAAATCAAAGGAGGCTAACGTATCTTCTCCCTCATCCTTGGCTCTCCCTTCCTTCCTTCCCTCGAGTCCTCCCCTCCAAGCTGAGCCTTCGTCTAGCTAACGACCCGGGACTGAACCGCTCACAGAATCAATGGCTCCCTCCCTTCCCTGGCACTAACCTGGAAACCCAAAGCGAACCAGTCAGTTCCCCGCGAGGGACAAACCTTACCTATCTTCCCCACGGAGGCGCGTCTCTCAAAGAAGCTGAAGTCTCTCCCATTTCGCCTTTACCATCATACACATCACTTTAAATATCATGGTGAAACATAATATAGATAGTACATGTTCTCCCTTTGCGTTGCTCTCACCTCTGATTCGTGCACCTGACTAAGGTGGGTTTCAGTTGGAGTTCTGGTCTTCAGAGCGTCACCATGTAGGACACCGGTGCTCTCGTGAGAAAAGTTGAGCAAAGTTTCGGAGTAACAGACATCACGATGGAGATTTTAAGCCACTTCGAATGACAAAGGTAGATTGGGCTTAGAAGCTTAAAGGTTGGGTCTTCAACACCTGCATGAGTTTTCAAACCATTTTGCCTGGTGCCTCCATTAGCTGAATTGATCGTGTATAACTTTAATTTTTACTTCAAGGAACTCTTTTCTCTTTTTTTTTTCTTTTCGGGGGATGGAGGGTCGTGGGGAGCCAGGGGACATGAAAGCAGTATTTTCCCCTTTATGTGTTAAGGTGAAAAAATTAAGAGAACAAGATTTCGTTGGACGGAAACGTGGACACCGTCAATATAAGTAAGCACACGCTACGAGACACACGAGTCTGATACATTATTCCCAAGCGTAACTTTGCTTTGTTCACAGTGACCTATCTACTGTTCCCAGGTAAATGTGTGTTAATGCCACCACTCGCTACACGGGCCGCTGCAAGAGACGCGATGCGGCAATACTACTAAAAGCATCACATTACATGCGCCGGTGCTAGACTTAAGCTTTTGTACATTCAACAAACGTGGAGCAACTTTACTGCTTCGACCTGGTACAGACGTGTCGCCCAGTTGATAAGAATCTAAGCCATATTTCAACCCACATTTCAAGCCGCACTTCAGAGCCAGCAGTGTTTGTTGGCCGTTCGTTCAAAACCTGTTCATCTCGACTTTGTTTACGTCAGTGTATTCCGCCATGTCAGATTAAGCATTTCGATTATTGATAGTGATGATGTAACAAAAATATTCATCGTTTTTTTCGGCACAACAAAGTATTTATTATGGTTATTTTCTTGATTGCTGCGTTTATTTAGTGTATTTGTACGTCTGTTTCCTTGCCCATAGTCTCTTACTGCCACAAGACCCTTTATTCAACATTTTTCAAACTTTTATTGAACATTCGTATTGTTTTTTCTTTTTCTCCATCGCCTCTCTTTTAGCATTCCTATCTTATGCATGATTCTCTCCCCCCACCATCTCTCTCTCTCTCTCTCTCTCTCTCTCTCTCTCTCTCTCTCTCTCTCTCTCTCTCTCTCTCTCTCTCTCTCTCTCTCTCTCTCTCTCTCTCTCTCTCTCTCTCTCTCTCTCTCTCTCTCTCTCTCTCATAACCATCACCTATTCTTAGTCTCAACCATCACCTATTCTTAGCAAACACTTCATCATCATTATCAGCTTCACTCCTATTCATCACCTATTCCTCACAAACTCTTATCTTTTCTCTCCTAGTTCATAGTTGTCAAGTTGCTCCCCTCTTCTTACAGGATCTAATTTTCCTTAAAGCTTTCCCCATTTTCCTCTTTCTTTCCCCAAGTCACGTGACTCATTACTTTTACATTCATTCCTTAATCACCTCGACCCAAAGTTTCGAGTGAGATTAAACTTGGTCTCTCTCGTCTTTAATTCTTTCTTATGGCTTTCTTTTAGTTCCATAAAAACTACTTCTATTCTTTGTCCCCTTCCTCTTTGTGTGTGTGTGTGTGTGTGTGTGTGTGTGTGTCCTCATGCGTTTCTATCTGTCTCTTACTATCCTAATGAATCTGTGTATGTGCCAGTTCCTCTGTCTATTAGTAGAGCTGTCTGTCTGTCTTTAGGTCTGTAGTTGTCTTTCTAACTCAGCTCCTATCCATCCACCTCTTACTCTTCCACCACCACCACCACTACTTCCTCCTCCTCCTCCTCCTGCCATTACGTGAACACTTGCTGAATCATTGGAAAGAGTGCTTCTGTGTATAATACAAACGTAATGCAACGCAGAGTAAAATATAAACCACTACAATATAAATGCAAATGATAAGTAGTATGAAATGTATATGTAATTTTATTTATTGCCGTTTACATTATATTAATAGTCGTTTTTGCTGCTGCTGCTGCTGCTGCTACTACTACTACTATCGCTGCTGCTAATACATTATGGAACTCGACAAACCAAATTTCAGGTATTGGTGTATGAAGCACCTGAAAATACAATCGGGACTGGAAAACCATTAACTAGCCCATACTCTTAATAAATGGGGTGGATTATTAAAACCATAAATGATATTAATAGGCCAAAGCTTTAATCTATCGCCTACTCCAATAAGCCGCCGCATCCATTCACATTCAATGAAAATCCCAGAAATTCTCGGCCTCAGACTGGTGGGATGAATGCCACATTATAACCCAGGAGCTCCCTGCCCTAACTAACGGCTCTCGTTCAGCTTACACATTAACCAAAGCTTCTTCCATTACTTGAGGCCGAGGTGTTCTCTCTCTCTCTCTCTCTCTCTCTCTCTCTCTCTCTCTCTCTCTCTCTCTCTCTCTCTCTCTCTCTCTCTCTCTCTCTCTCTCTCCAACAACAGATACAAAATGCGTTCCTGCTCGTTTTGTTTTGCGACCTTTACTTCCTCCTGACCTTATCAATACGCGTGACACAAATGAAAATACTATGTTATTTGCTTTGGCATTATATTTTAATTATATTTCAGCAAACTACAAACACTTCAGTTATTAATCCCATAAAGCTATATTTTTTCTTTCTTTTATACATTTCAGACCCTGCTACCATTGTGTTAGAATATTCCTGCTTCGTCGTTGGCTTACCTGCTCTGCAAAATACAAAAAATACATTTTCTAGTTTGCTACGTTATTTTCTTTCAAAATGTTGTACAAAGAATTATTGCAGCCATATTCAGTTCATCTGAAGTGTTATATTCAAGCCCAAACCTACAAGCTTTTAATTCATGGTTTTCTCCACGCCAGGTTATCAAATATTGTTCTAGTACAGTATTAGTATTTTCTTCCGAATGATTTACATTTTCCTGAATCCTTTTCTAATGAGACCTTTTTCTTTTCATCGAGTTATTTACGTTACTATAAAGCGTACATTCCATGGGAAAATATTGGCTCCATTTCCTCCCACCTTGTGTTCCAGGTGACACATCAAAGGTTTCAACCTTTTGAGCCTTTTACCTTTTCATACGGCACCTTTAGTCTTAGCTTACAATGTACTTTGAACCTCGCCAGTCCAGTATGCAAGTCCTTTCCGACCACCTGACTTGTCTTTAAATATACTACCTATATACGGGCCTTCATTCCTGAACACCGTATAACCTTTTGAGTCCAGGTTTTAACTATTTTATTGTCCCACGACGCTCCTCATCTCAGTCACAATGATGTAACGATATACATGGCTGAGTTGACCCACCTTCCAAGCCTTCACTTGTTCAGCCATCTGGCGTACTCTGCACCAAACGTAATTACTTACTTTAATTTTCAAAGAAAACAGCGCTCCTCTCAGAAGTTCTTAATCAATGATTGAGTAACTTTTAAAAGCTCTTTATTCTGTTTGTCATTCCCTTACACAATTCCAAACCTTTTGCGTATATTAATTCAGCTCTTTTTTGCTTTTTTTTTTTTTTTTTCTTTTTTGCTTAAAATATATCGACCTTTATGTATATTAATTCAGTTCTTACCCGCTTAAAATATATCGGAGTTTTTAAGACTAACCACTTTCATGTTTCGAGCCAGCCGCCTCACTCTACATCTTCAGCATATTTACACATACGATATACATAATACATTCGTATCGTAACAGAAACTCCACCTCTGGGATAAAATAAGAAGAACTGCGCAGCATCTCAACGCTTGTCTCCTCCTGCATTACTCAAATGTGGTATGTAGTTGACTGGTGGCAGGAGAGTGTGTGTGTGTGTGTGTGTGTGTGTGTGTGTGTGTGTGTGTGTGTGTGTGTGTGTGTGTGTGTGTGTGTGTGTGTGTGTGTGTGATTTACCTACGGTTATCTGCTGGTCACCCAGCCGGCCGTTCCCCTACGAAAAGAGCTCAGAGCTCATAGTGACCGATCTTTGGGCATGACTGAGATCACTGACACACCACACACCAAGACAGCGGCGAGGTCACGTGTGTGTGCGCGTAAGCGTGTGCGTGTGTGTTATAATAATACTAATGTACGGTTTATTTCAAGTATAGTACATGGCAACATTACTGGTTGAAAATGTACACAGATTAATCCTAAGGAAGTATCATCAACACTATGATACTTGGGCTGCCACAAGGCGCCGACAACCTAAAGACTAGGCTCGGAATGATCAGGCCAACCAGTGTATTTTTCCAGGAGTTTGTTTTTCCTCCTTAAGCAGCGATTCACAACTCCCAACTTACACCACGTACCTAAATTACTGCCAGGTGAGCAGGGGCTAAAAAAACACCACCCAAAGACCAAAGATCCCTGTACCTCCGGGTTTTGAACTGGGCTCGCTGACCACTCCACTACCAGGCTGTGTGTGTGTGTGTGTGTGTGTGTGTGTGTGTGTGTGTGTGTGTGTGTGTGTGTGTGAGAGAGAGAGAGAGAGAGAGAGAGAGAGAGAGAGAGAGAGAGAGAGAGAGAGAGAGAGAGAGAGAGAGAATAGAGAGAGAGAGAGAGAGAGAGAGAGAGAGAGAGAGAGAGAGAGAGAGAGAGAGAGAGAGAGAGAGAGAGAGAGAGAGAGAGAGAGAGAGAGAGAGAGAGAGAGAGAGAGAGAGAGAGAGAGAGAGAGAGAGAGAGAGAGAGAGAGAGAGAGAGAGAGAGAGAGAGAGAGAGAGAGAGAGAGAGAGACCCCATAGCCCCGCTCAATTTCCATTCCCTTTCATCACTTTCGTTCTTCCGGCGAATAAAAAAAAAATAAAAAAAAGCGTATTAATTTTTCTCCTTGACAAATCTCTGCATTTAATAATAATATTTTTTGTCATCGTTTTCCAAATATAATGCGAGCTCCCTGCCAATACCAGGCGGCCCCGTAAATAGCTTCGAGGTCAGGTAATTCCAGGTGTGTTAATTATCATGCAAACCCAAACACATTTTACTCGATGTATTACTGCCAGAATCTCTCCTATTTTCCCGAATATACACACCAATATATTGCTGGCAATATTTCAAGCATGCGGCTCTCCGTGTGCCAGATATGAGGCATCCATTTCACACACAGTCCGGGTTGTATTAATTTACCGCCAGATCTAAATGTTCAGGTCGCTGCTTTTCTACTGCATCTCTTATACCGTCTTTACCTTTACGACTCTCGCCATGTCGATGCTGGCCCGATACATTCCTCGGCGAGACTATGTTAGGGTTGCTCTTAACTTTTTATTTGTGTATATCTTTATTTATTTGTATATCTTTATTTGTGTATATCTAGGTTTTCATAGCTCTTGAGCTCATAGTTCTTGAGTTCTTTCTCGCAATGCTATTTGGAATTGTTTTACTGCCTTACGTTCGGGTGCTGCTCATTTATTCCGTTAATTGACAATATTTTATTATGCATTTTGTGAAACATTTCTTTTGAATACAGCATCACTGTATTTCATCTCTTTAGTATATTCTGCCGTAAAACTTCCGAATCCTTCAAACAACGCTGTGTGGTTTCATCATCTAATGAGTGTCGCAATAAATAACCTTTTCAGGAAGTGCACAGGGAAAGGACTTGCTTCTGCTTCACCGATTTAGATAAATTTGCACCAAGAGAATAAACCATTTCTTGGTACGACAGTGTCAATGTATATGCATGCATGCAGCTAAAAGTTCTGGATGACATGCGAGCAACAGTCACTCCAGTGCAAACACACTCCAGAATGCTAATGTCACCAGAAGTGAAAACGTTTACGTTGACGATAAAGCCGCAAAAACAAAAAAAAAAAAAAAAAAAAAAAATATATATATATATATATATATATATATATATATATATATATATATATATATATATATATATATATATATATATATATATATATATATATATATGCAACGCTTAGACACCCATAGGAATAATGAAAAGCCTCTGGTCATTTTCACCGCTTGCATTTACGTGTAAACAAAATTTACGTAATAGATAACAAGAAATACTTACAGAAGCACCCCGTGGCGGTGCGTGTGTTACCTGCCACCTGGACTGAGTGGCAGCGCGGCAGCCAGCTTCATGTAAATGAGTTTTAGGTCAAAGGTCCTACAATTCATATGCAATTTGAATAATGAAACCCAGCCACCCACGGTACATTCATCAAAGTGAGAATTTTATTATTATTAATATATATATATATATATATATATATATATATATATATATATATATATATATATATATATATATATATATATATATATATATGTATATATGTATGTATATATATATGTATATATATATATATATATATATGCATATATGTATATATATATGTATATATGTATATATATATATATATATGTATATATATATATATATATATATATATATATATATATATATATATATATATATATATATATATATATATATATATATATATATATATATATATATATATATATATATATATATATATATATATATATATATATATATATATATATATATATATATATATATATATATATATATATATATATATATATATATATATATATATATATATATATATATATATATATATATATATATATATATATATATATATATATATATATATATATATATATATATATATATATATATATATATATATATATATATATATATATATATATATATATATATATATATATATATATATATATATATATATATATATATATATATATATATATATATATATATATATATATATATATATATATATATATATATATATATATATATATATATATATATATATATATATATATATATATATATATATATATATATATATATATATATATATATATATATATATATATATATATATATATATATATATATATATATATATATATATATATATATATATATATATATATATATATATATATATATATATATATATATATATATATATATATATATATATATATATATATATATATATATATATATATATATATATATATATATATATATATATATATATATATATATATATATATATATATATATATATATATATATATATATATATATATATATATATATATATATATATATATATATATATATATATATATATATATATATATATATATATATATATATATATATATATATATATATATATATATATATATATATATATATATATATATATATATATACATTTTTTTTTTTTTTTTTTTTGTCTAAGACAGCGCAGCCTTCCACTCTCCAGCAACTAAGAGGACACCCTTGCCTTGACTGGTCATGACCAGAAATCTAGTTCTGACCGAGATGACAACATACGAACGAGTTATCTCACAACTGTGTGTGTGTGTGTGTGTGTGTGTGTGTGTGTGTGTGTGTGTGTGTGTGTGTGTGTGTGTGTGTGTGTGTGTGTGTGTTTGTGTGCGCGCGCGCGGCACTGTACAAAAAAAAACATACACGGAAAGGTAAGCCAGCGCACACTCGTAAAGCATTGGTTATCGCAGCGCTGCGGTAATTACAGAAGACTGCGGGAACTAGTTGCGGCCAGGCACTGACTGCTGACTGCTGCCCCTTACACATACGAGTACACACACACACACACACACACACACACACACACACACACACACACACATACCAACCCACGCACACATGAGTCAGAGAAGACGTATTTTGTTCAACACTTCCATTTTCATCATAAAATAATTTATTTGGGAGACGGTGAGGCACAAACTGACGCCTGCCTAGCGCCACGTTCGTGCTGTCTGCCTTGGGCTAAACTGAAGTAAATTTCATGAATGCACAGCTTATTCCAGTGAAACATTTTTTTTATAAAAAAAAAAAAACGCAGCACTATGTCAATGAAAAATTATTAATAAGGCGTTTTTTTTCTTTTTCTTCAGCATTTTGTTTCATAAATGAAGGAACGGTCATAAACAAAAATGTGGACTAAGCACGCGAACCTCTCATATTCATTCTCATTCTTGTTCTCAGGTAATCGCCGCAAGACTACTACAAACACAAAGTCATAATCAATTCTAAAATCTCGAGATCTGAAACAAAGGTGTAGCCTACAATCCATCACCGACTGTTACATCAAGCGTTCCAAATAATATAATTAACAAACTTTAAGAAAATAATCAAGGAGATACATATTGTACTCCAAACTACATCCAGGAAGGTGCCGATAAAAGATTGATTTAACTAAGAATATTTGAGTACCTTAATGTATGTTCCACTGCTCCTTGGATTTCATTTTTAAGTTTATCTTAAAATGTGAGATTATGTAAAATATATTATGTCGTGTTCAAGTAGGTAGTACTTTGTTGACCTTAAAGGACATTAAGTATCCTCCACCTCGATGAAAAAATATATACATATGCTAAGAACTTCATTAATTCTGAGTCTCCTAAACCTAGATGGGTATTATGTAAACATGATCGAGTGTTTCAGTCAGTACGAGTAGAGAGGAAGTAAGAGACAAGTTGTTCTCTTGGTATAAGAGATCGAGATTTGCAGCAGCAAGAAATAGCTTGCTGCATCACTGCGCTTTCAGATTTCACTGAAAATGCACTGGAGCGGAAAGTACTTTGCCAATCATTCCATCTCAAGCATAAGAGTAGTTCTACGTACACACAAGGCAAGCGTGAGTGATTGTGAAATGTCAGCGAGTTCTAAACTACCACTATCATACAGACTTTCAAAATCAACAATGCAAATTTATTAAAATTCATTCAAGCCCACACCCACTCACACCTACACCCATACACGTCCCAAGGGAGAATCACAAATTGAACTCCAGTGGCCATATGTAGCTTTGATCCGGTGGTTATGAAGCAATAACACAATCATTTGTCATTTTTCCATTTATGACCAAAAATTCTTTTCACCTCTGAGGACATGCTAACTAAACTAAACTAACAAAAGATGAAGATAAAACAAATACCAAAAAAAAAAAAAAATTTCATACAACGGGGTGCGTTTAGAAAAAAGAGGAAAATCACAAAGAAATATTTCTGCTAATTAAAGGCTTGTCGTAACAGGATTAGTAACTCATTACGTCCACAGGAGATAAATATAGTAACACAAAACAAAGTCATTTAGAGTTAATGAAGATTACAGAATATCAGAGTTACTATTTTTTGTTTTATTTATCTTATATATTTGTTTATTTTCTTTATTCCTGCACCAAGCTTCTTCATCAATGCAGCGGCAGTGTGTATCGAATGGGAGGAGAGAGAGAGGAGGAGGGAAAGGAAAAGGGGAAACAGTATGAGGGGAGGAAAAAGCAAGAGTAAGGTGGTAAGCAGCAACAAGACAAGAAGATGAGGAGGAAGAAGAGAAGGAGAAATGGAAAGCTGTATTACGTGAGGACGACGAAGAGGAGAAGGAAGACCATTATAAGAGAGGAAGAAGAATTCAAAGATAAAGCAGCACAAGGGGAAGAAGACAAGGGAGGGTGAACGAGAGAAAGAGCAGGAGGGAAGAAGGAAGAGAAGAAAGAAGATTAGTATGAGAGGAGGAGGAAATGAGTAGGAGTTAGACGGGAAAAAAAAAAAGTCAGGGGAGGAAGGGGGAGAAAAGTGGTAGTTTGAGGGGAAGAGGAAGAAGATGAAGAGAAGTAGGAGGGAAGGAAGAGGAGGAGGAGGAGCAGTATGAGGGGAGGAGGAGGAAGAGGGGAAGTAGCATGAGGGAAGGCGGAGGAAGGAGTAGGAGGAAGATGGGAAGAAATTCGAGGAGGAGAAAGGAGGAGGAGGAGGTAAAGCAGTATGAGGGAGGAAAGAGGAGTATGAGAAGAGCAGGAGGAAGTGGGGAAGGTGTATGAGGAGAGGAGAGGAGGAGGAGGAAGAAAAGGAGGAAGACGAGAAGCAATATGAAAGGAGGAGAAAGAGGAGGAAGAGAAAGAGGAAAAGCAATATGAGAGGAGGAACAAGAGGAGTAGGAGGAAGAGAGGAAGGAATAGGATGGAGAGAGGGGAAGGAGGGGGGAGGAGGAGGGGGAGGAGGAGGGGTAAGAGGCGGAAGAGGAGGAGGAGAGAGCAGTATGAGGGAGGGAGGGAGGGAGGGAGGGAGGGAGGGAGGGAGGGAAGGAGGAGGAGGAGGAGGAGGAGCATGAGGAGATGAGTAGGAGGAAGAGGGAAAGCAGCATGACTTGAGGAGGAGGGAGGAGGGGAGAGAAATTAATTGGTAGGGTTGTAACGGATCCTGGCGGTCAGGAGGAAGAAGGGAGGAGGATAACTGAGGCGCATAAAAAGGAAGGAAGGAAGGAAGGAAGGAAGGAAAGAAGGAATAAGAGAATAAAGCAAATGATAAAAAAATATGAACTTGTCCAAGAAAAATTAGATAAGAAAAGACACTTAGGAGGAAGACACGTGAAGTGAAGGACGAAGGGAAGGGAGGAGGGGAAGGAATGGAAGGGGGAGGAGAAGGAATGGAAGGGAGAGGGAGGGGAAAATTTGGATGGTCGGAGCTCAGCTGGTTGATGTTGATCCAAGACTTACCAATATTTATGCTCCGTTATGCCTCGTGTGTTGAAGTTGTGCGGCGGTGATGAGGGGAGAGGAGTCAGTGGAGAGGGAGAGTGGAGGAGAGGCCCACTTAAGAAGAGACAGGAAGCGCACGCACACACTAACACTCACTCACTCACTCTCACACTCACTCTCTCTCTGTTTAAGGCACTTTCTTGACGGAATGTGCAGCGCTTCCGTGTAACCTCAGACGGTACCATGCGACTTTTGTCCCGATTTCGCGGCAGAGACGGTTTATATTTGCCAAGTAAAAAGTAAATAAAGATACTAGTATTATTCATTCAGGTTTGTTTCCCTTCAACCTATGTTCCGTTTGGAATACCGCATCTTCAGAAGCGAAAGTTTAGGTCCCTCTAAATCGGATATAATCTAATGACATGTCCTTCTGTTGCCATAATTCATAAGTTACAGAAATTTCAGCCCATCAAGAGTTGACAGATCACCACTCTTATCACCGCTGCACTTATTCGCGGCCACATGAGGTCAATAGTGTACAAGGAAGTCGACAAGCAAAAATTCCTGGATATAGAAATGGAAGACGGACTGCATATCCAGAACATTCATGTTTCGCGGAAGGCCATCCAGTCAGTGCTGCAAAGGGCAAGGTTATGCATTGAAGCAGATAAGTTACTTTGAGCACTGCAGGAAATAGAGAAAAGTTCTTCCCTTTTCCACTCTCACACACACAAAAAAAATATATATATAAAATAAATAAATGAATAAATAAAAATGAATAAAAATAAAGCACAAACAACGCAACCCTCTGATCGCTGTTACGATAGCGTTCATACTGTTTTTCGGTATTGATTGTGACGATGATACAGTCAACGCCACTTGACATCATCGCGTCGAGTTGCTCGTCGCAAACCTGTACGCCAATTATTTTGCCGCTGTAACCACAACTGAAAAGCCGCGCGGGAAAAATCACAGCTATATGGCAACACTACAATTCTCGGCCGTTGCTTTGATTGACAACAGTTGCCAGCTTTACGCTTGCTTGGAGAAACGTCAGCTTTCTTATCAAGCACCTCCGCCTTTACCACCTCCGCAGCTGTGAGTTACACACATTTTTATATGCAAATTTTACGTGAGGCCTGAAGCATGCACAAGTGAAGCTAGTAAGAGTAATTTGACGGCAAACTTAAATAGATCCAGTTACAGTAAGCCTTCTGTAGAGCGTGAGGTACCGCGCCACAAACATGGTGAATATGTTGTCCCAAGATAGGACTTGGGTCACATAAGGAGCCAACTATAGTGAAGTCCCACCACTACAGCAGGACAGCTGAAAAAAAAAAAAACAGTCCCATGCTTCTCCAGAATGTCAGTGTTTTTGTGGCGGGATAACTTACGCTCTATGTACAGAAGCCTTAAACTTTGAGACTGCTTCTTCAACTTTATTTTTCTTATGTAAAGTTCGATATGAAGCCTCTCATTAATCCTGGCAGAGCAAGAACCTAACAGCATATAAAAGTCATGAAGACGGTGAGGTCCACCCCCGCAGCCTCCACGCCTCCTGGCTTGTCAATCCTTGATGCGCTCACCTATGACATCTAAAGGAAAGCGCTGAAAGATTATGTTGATAGAATATTTTCAGCTTGATGATCTAAACTTTAATTTCTTAAAATTCTTTATGCGACACACTGTTTATATTGCTACTTATTATACTATTAACTCAATCCACATCACCACCTCCACGTCATCTTCTCACCTTCCACAACCACACCTGTCTTCTCAACCAGGCACTAACACATTCCTACTCCTAACACCACATACCGCCACAAATGCTACCTGTAGCAGGACAACCCACTTCAGCTAGGTACACCAGACACCCTTGATCTTTGGATCTTGGTCGAAAGTATCAACAATACGAAAAATGTCTTAGAAGTTTAAGCTCGTTCAGAGGAAGCCCGAAGCAGTCTCGTTCATCCGCTTATTAGAGATATTCCGCAGGAAAGGTTAAGGAAAGAGCGGGAGGGAGGCAAGAGGGAGGAGGAGAGTATTGGGGTTGAGAGAGCGAGAGGGGAGGGAAGAGGGAGGGAAGTAAGGAAGGATGGAGGGAAGGTGCATGGAAGAGGAATCGTAGAGGGACATAAGGGAAGAGAGAGAGAGGGAGGCGAGGGTGGTAAGGAGGAAGGAAAGGAGACAAATAAAGTTGTAAATTGATTGATACAGAGGTAAACACACACACACACACACGTCTCTCTCTCTCTCTCTCTCTCTCTCTCTCTCTCTCTCTCTCTCTCTCTCTCTCTCTCTCTCTCTCTCTCTCTCTCTCTCTCTCTCTCTCTCTCTCTCTCTCTCTCTCTCTTTCGAGAGAGAGAGAGAGAGAGAGAGAGAGAGAGAGAGAGAGAGAGAGAGAGAGAGAGAGAGAGAGAGAGAGAGAGAGAGAGAGAGAGAAACTATACACACAGAGGTAAGTATGCATGCAATGGAAAATAAATACATAAACTCAGCCCACACCACTTCTTCCAACCATCTCACCATGCATCGGAACATGAAGAATGGGAGCAGACACTTCCCAAACATGGGAGGGACGGACACACACACACACACACACACACACACACACACACACACACACACACACACAATCAATAAGACGAATCAAGTGCGCCGCCTACTATTTGTGTATATTTATTGGTCGTATTCAAAACTCATGAATAGCAGCGGCAGTAATGAGGCGAAAATATGTTCCTACGTTACACTGACAAACATATTCCTGGTCCATTCTTCAAGAAATTTTCAAGTGCTGCACGCAAACGCTCGACAAGGACACGCGAGCCACAGGGATTCTAATGCGTGCAGTATTATGATCATACTTTGTGAGAAATTTTTGTTCACATCTATACGATATACAGCAACAGTCGTTACGCAGGGCAATAGTCGGGAGTGGTCTCTGCAACCAACACTTTTACCGTTTCTCTGTGCAGGAAATTAATTTTTTGTTGTAAAAACGAGAATTAGGTATATATGTTTAATATATATATATATATATATATATATATATATATATATATATATATATATATATATATATATATATATATATATATATATATATATATATATATATATATATATATATATATATATATATATATATATATATATATATATATAGAAGGCTGACTCATGTGTTGTAAGCCATTTCATTTTGACAGGTGAGTGCATTGATGGGCAGCACCAAGCAGAGTAGAGATGCAGTGATTTATGTGAATGGGAACAATTTATTCTCTCACCATGCTAAGATGAAATGAAACTCTGCATTGTTGCTACAAAATCCTCATCCACTGTAAATAAATTGAAATGAAGCAGAACCAACAATCTGTGTCGCCGACAACTTCTTTGATACATTTCAGTGCTGGGCAGAAAAAAAAACTTATGTAAAAAGCTTATGTAAAAAAAAGCTAATTCTTTTCGTCCTCGAAGTGGCATAATTTTTTTTTCCATCTGGACATAAATTACACAAAAACCTGAATAAAAGAACTCCGGGACAGCCTGCACACCACTTAGACTCCTTTCATTGTTGCCATGGAAACTCCTGCTCGCCTTGCTTACTGCCTGCATCGACACTCACTGAAGTGACGCCTCTAAATAAACACAACACATCATAAACATTCTCTTATTTACATTAACACAGATTCTTCGCAGACACGTTATTTTTTTCAATTTACGGCTCGGTGCAGGCAAATAAGTGCAGTTACTTGAAATCTATTTCCTTTATAGAAATGTGTGTGTGTGTGTGTGTGTGTGTATATAATAAATAAATAAATATATATATATAGAGAGAGAGAGAGAGAGAGAGAGAGAGAGAGAGAGAGAGAGAGAGAGAGAGAGAGAGAGAGAGAGAGAGAGAGAGAGAGAGAGAGAGAGAGAGAGAGAGAGACCTATCAAGCCAATACTTGGGCAACTCAATTTGCTGTGCTCAAAAAGAGACAAGAACAAACTATACGAACACTATTGGAATACGGAGCGTAAAAAGTTTACTTCATATAAACAAAATTGAATAAGACGCCAGCCGCTGCCAAAACACGAGACAAGAAGTAGTCATTTCACATGCAGAAGGAAGCAGCGGGCCTGCATAGGGAAGTGTCTGGAGGGAGAGCGGCGCGGTGTCGGCCTCATGGAGAGGGAGACAGAGATGGACACATCGTAGAAAGACGAGACACATTTTCATATCTAATAATTATATCCTATATTGCTATCTAATAATTATCTCCTATATTGCTATACATTAAGTCACCGCCTATTGAATTTGAAGGAAAAAACTCCTCGAATGTAAGAATTTACCCAGATCATGGAAAGCCTCGCCTCGAACAGTATCAAGCCACAAAGAGACCTGAATTTATTACCAGGAGCCAAGGCGACAATAATAGGAAGCATAAGCTCCGGGAAAAAAAAAAAAAAAAAACCGGAGTGGTGGTGGAGGAGGGTTGCGACAATGAAGACAGCTCCACTCCCGCCTCCTGTCATCACGGTATGCGAGGAATATAAGAGAAAAAACAATGTTATATTTAGTTGACACCAGAGGAACTAAATTAGCTTTCTCTTGACACTGTCACCTGAAATGATCTGTGGACAATATTACTTAGTTTTCCTTTGCATGTAAACAGAAAACTCGTACAAATACCAAATTAATACTAAGAAAACACTCAACATTGTAGTGGTGGAGTCGAGTCTATACAAGGAAAGGTCTGAGGGACAGTGTGCTTCAAGTGTGTTGTACTGATAGAATATAGTGTGTGTAAGGGACGGTGCTATAAAGGCTATACGAAGGGGTGTATTGGAGAGGCATGCAGGGTGTGACAGTGAGCGTTTTGGGTCAAGTAGGGTGTAACAGGGAGAGTGCTTTCGGACATGGAGTGTGTTAACAGGGAGCGTGATTTGGGGGGATGAAAGGCATCTATCAGAGATAATGGAAGGGGTCACGATTCACCAAGATTCACATAATGCAACAATTGTTACTTTTTTTTCGCTTCGTTCTTTGTTGCAGTGTTATAGGAAAAATGTATGCTTGCTTGCCATTATCGTTGTATGTTACATGTTCACTGTTGACCAGGGAGCACCATGACCCGGACCACCGTCCAGCGCTGCCACACATGCTTCGATCCAGTCTCTCATAACAGTATTTTTTTCCTCAAATGACCTTCAAATTTTGCTCTCTCTCTCTCTCTCTCTCTCTCTCTCTCTCTCTCTCTCTCTCTCTCTCTCTCTCTCTCTCTCTCTCTCTCTCTCTCTCTCTCTTTTTCCCTCACTTACGGATCTGCTGCAGACGCTTCATTCCCTTATATCGTGGAATGTGAGTGCAGGTTCTCAAATCAGCCCTTTCCCTCCTCATATAATCACATCCCTCCAGCTCTCCTGTCCCCACGGGCATAGGGAGGACAGACCCTACTCGTCAATACTCATACACTCCCTTTCCCCTTCACCTCGCGCCCATCATCCTTTTAGTGCCACACCCTTCCCCTCGCTCGCATACAAATAAAAAAATAGGAAATTTATTCACCGCTCCCTTGAGTAGCCACTCCCCTAAAACGCGAACTGAAGCGAGGGCGGCATCCTCCGATAGCACCACCTGCTTCTGTATCCTCCGCGGTCTCACCCGCGAGGGACACCAACCTGCTCCCCCCCAAGGGACGGCTCTGCTTCCCAACCCAGAAAGAAATGCGACTGGAACGGGGCGTCCCTTGCCTGGGAGAGAGGAAAAAAAATATTGGTCTGGCCAGTCCCTTCCTGCCGAATAGAGGCAAGAGAATATATATATATATATATATATATATATATATATATATATATATATATATATATATATATATATATATATATATATATATATATATATATATATATATATATATAATGTAGGGTGTTCATTATAACCATTTTATGCAAAAGGTTACTCAACACTTCACTGATATAATTAACTTTTACAACCTACAAACAAATAACTGAATGCAATAGTTTGTAGTGTGACATCGTTTGCACCTCAGACTAACTGTTGCTAACTTATTGCAGGGAACGAGATGGGGATGGAGTGGGACAGAGTTGGGTAGCGGGGGGCGTTGGAAAGTTGCGGGGTTGGGAGGGGGTAGCAGCAGAGTTAATCCCTACAAAGGACCAATCTCTGTCAATCTACACGTGCACAAATCTTCCATTTCAAATCTTTCTAACACAAATCTTTCTTTTTCGACAAACATGAACCCCACCTTCAGAACAGCATGCAGAGGACGCCAAAGAACCTCTGAGTGTCAGCCTTTGCATCTTAGAACTCTTTGAATACCTCATCTAACAGCTGGTGAATACAGACAGTGAGATCTCTGCTTTTACAACTTTAGTTTTCGTCCCTTCCCTCTGTTCAGTGCCAAGAAGGGCGTGGTGACGAAATGTATTTTGGCAGTTGCTCAATATCGTATTTTTACATTTTTTGAGGTCCAATTTGACCTTGAGGTTCCGTGGTTACCTGTCATGTGCCTTCCTTGGCTATTGATGCTCTGTATATATATATATATATATATATATATATATATATATATATATATATATATATATATATATATATATATATATATGAGAGAGAGAGAGAGAGAGAGAGAGAGAGAGAGAGAGAGAGAGAGAGAGAGAGAGAGAGAGAGAGAGAGAGAGAGAGAGAGAGAGAGAGAGAGAGAGAGAGAGAGAGAGAGAGAGAGAGAGAGAGAGAGAGAGAGAGAGAGAGAGAGAGAGAGAGAGAGAGAGAGAGAGAGAGAGAGGAAAGATAGAAGAAAGAAAAGGTATGGGTACTATAGAAAATATTTGTTGCTAAATAGAAGACTCAAAAGAACGAATAAAGATCAAAATGGTGCACCATATCATATACTCTTCTCTAATTAATAAACACAACAATAAAAAGTTCCATTTGTCAACATACACCTACAATACCGAGCACACAAGCAAATAAAAAATAATAATAATAATAACGGTAATAATAATGATGATAATAATAAAATAATAGTAAAAACAATAACAATAGTAGTAGTAGTAGTAGTAATAATAATAATAATAATAATAATAATAATAATAATAATAATAATAATAATAATGGTATACACCTTCATTTTCTCCTTTATTTTCTCATTTTCTATGCTTTTTCTTCTAATTTAGTCTCCATTATCTGTCCACTTATGAAATACGTACTAATATCATGTCTTCTTTTATCTATTTCAGGTAAGTTGACAAAAGCTACTGCACACCTGTACATCTCACCTGGAAGAGAAAGGTAAAGTACATCAGAGAGAGAGAGAGAGAGAGAGAGAGAGAGAGAGAGAGAGAGAGAGAGAGAGAGAGAGAGAGAGAGAGAGAGAGAGAGAGAGAGAGAGAGAGAGAGAGAGAGAGAGAGAGAGAGAGAGAGAGAGAAACTGAAGGAAGCTGCAAGTGAGAAGAAGAATGGTGTGTGGGAAAAGGTGAAATGGAAGGGACGAGGAGGAACGGAAAAATGTATAACGAGAAAGAAAGAAGAAATGAAAAGGAACAAAGAGCGAGGCAGGAACCAAAGATGGGGAGAAGACTTCCGAGAAAAAAAAATGCATACAACAGAGAGAGAGAAAGAGAGGGAAAGAGAATAAGACAAAACAAAGTTTGCGCAGATTATGTCTTAGGGGGAAACAAAAACCCGGAGAGAAGAATGTCTAAGTTGAACAAGGGAATAACGGAAGGAAAATTATGCAATGGAACGAAATGTGAAGGGTACAGAGAAAAAGAAAGTTAATGGAAGCACAGGAGAGGAAAGGAATAAGAAGAGAAGCGGAAGGTGGAGAAGCAAGGCAAGTATAAGAAGGAAAAAGGAAATATATAATAGCGAGGGCTGACTGTAAGAAAAGAAGTGTAGGAAAATGAGACTCACGCTGAAGTGGTCAAACTAGTTATTATATTTCATTTATAATTACCACTAGTTGATAGGTTAAGCCTTTGTCTGCTAATGATATTAACCTTTGTCTGCTAATGATACTCTTGCTACTTGCTTCGAGCAACTTTAGATAAAAAACCCAAAAATAGAGCAACAGGTGCTAAGAGATTTGTGCTTCTTCATTCTCTCATTCTGCTGTCAATGGTGTCTTCAGGAATTATTCTCTAGCCTTACAACACATCATCTTTGTCTTATTTACTTTCAAAACTATTCCCCAAGTTCAGATCATCAAGTAAACCAATCATTCACTTCACTTTCTTCCACTCTAAAACGAAAAGTCACTTTCTTCCACTCTACAAAAATAAAAAAGTCACTTCAAAGATTTTCTGAACAAGTACTGAAATTTTTTACCTGCTTAGGTTCTTAAGGAATAGAGTTGTTTAATTATTTTATTTAAATCTTACTCTTTATCATTGACCGTTTAGCTGTTAACGAATGCCGGGGTACGAGGATGAAGTGTTCAAGAATACTGTAAACTATATAAATCAGCAGATTAAGACCATATTAGGCAGTACTGCACCAGAGTTTAATGTGGTATGTTATTTACATAATCAAACCTGCACTGAGCTGGGCTGTATCCGCATGCCTTGTTTTTTTATGAACAATCTCAATCTCTCTCTCTCTCTCTCTCTCTCTCTCTCTCTCTCTCTCTCTCTCTCTCTCTCTCTCTCTCTCTCTCTCTCTCTCTCTCTCTCTCTCTCTCTCTCTCTCTCTCTCTCTCTCTCACACTCACACTCACACTCACACTCACACTCACACTCACACTCACACACACACACATACACATACACACACACCACACACACACACACGTAATAAAACCGTGTAAATTTTATAGAAATGTCTGATATTTTGTAAGCCCATCAGACCAAACTTAATCCCATCTACATGTTAATGCTTACCAAGAGTCTATTCTATTTCACTCCCTTGTGGCTTCAGTAGGTTTCCAGCATAGTATACAAGTTAAAGATGTTTCATAAACTCATTATTTCAAAGGATGTTCGGAGTCAGGTTGTCAACACACTGAAAACTTATTAAACAAACATGAAACCCCCAAAAGTTGCAATGATAAATTAACCACAATATTATTGGTATATTCATACATGTCACAAACAACTAAAAATAATCTAAATATTTGTTCAAGTGGCAAGTTTGCATGTGTGAAATTTGCCTTTAAACAGGTTGAAAGCGATTTCAAATCTCATCTGACGCGCTGTGTTGTCAGTTGAAGCTCCTCAACATATTCCAATACTGTGCAATGCAGCAAACTGACACGTAAGATCTGACTCTTGTTATTTTTTCAATTAAACAGCTGGGAAAAAATGCTAAACGAAAACAAGATTAACAAAATAACCCATGAGATTTTATAACAAAATAACTCCATGAGATTTTATAAAATGTTACATAACCTTCTGCAAAGTATACACTGCAAATTAAAAGTAGCAGCAGCAGCTGGAAAACAAAGCAAACAAAAACCGCAGCACGAATATGACGAATTACAAAACTAGAACAAAAACGTAAAAAAAAAAAAACATTATTCATCGCGGTGCCAGGAGTTTTGCTCGAGTATTAATGAAGGGTGTCAGTCACAGCCAACACCTCCGCTCCTCCCGCGCCGGCTCTGCCTTCGGGGAGGCGTTATTGATGGGCTTTTGATGGGGAAGAAGTGAAGGGAGAGACGCATGGGGCAAAGAGGCAAGGCAGCGGCGGGAAGTCGAGTCGCACAACGTTTTCTTTCAACATTTGTAACTCGTTTTGTTATTACTGTAAGTGAATTCGCTGCTTGGTTGACTGGGTACGCGGGAGGTGGTTTAGAGATGAACAGAGAAGCTTTGATAGTAGTGATGGTGGTGGTGGTGGTGGTGGTGGTGGTGGTTGTCGTAACAGTGCAAGTGGTAGTGTTGTACTCAATGTATGTGGGTTTGCCATAGATGGTGCGGTGCATGAATGTAATAGATACGATTTTATGGTATGGTTGTGGTAGTTCTGGTGGTTATAGCGCATTTTTTTTTTATGTAGGAAGGACACTGGCCAAGGGCAAACAAAAGTCCAGTTAAAAAAAAATGCCCAATGAAATGCCAGTCCCATAAAAGGGTCAAAGCAGTGGTCAAAAATTGATGTACAAGTGTCTTGAAACCTCCCTCTTGAAGGAATTCAAGTCATGGGAAGGTGAAAATACAGAAGCAGGCAGGGAATTCCAGAGTTTACCAGAGAAAGGGATGAATTATTGAGAATACTGGGTTAACTCTTGCATTAGAGAGGTGGACATAATAGGGGTGAGAAAAAGAAGAAAGTCTTGTGCAGCGAGGCTGCGGAAGGAAGGGAGGCATGCAGTTAGCAAGATCAGAAGAGCAGTTAGCATGAAAATAGCGGTAGAAGACAGCTAGAGATGCAACATTGCGGCGGTGAGAGAGAGGCTGAAGACAGTCAGTTAGAGGAGAGGAGTTGATGAGACGAAAAACTTTTGATTCCACCCTGTCTAGAAGAGCAGTATGAGTGGAAATCCCCCAGACAAGTGAAGCATACTCCATACATGGACGGACAAGGCCCTTGTACAGAGTTAGCAGCTGGGGGAGTGAGAAAAACTGGCGGAGACGTCTTAGAACACCTAACTTCATAGAAGCTGTTTTAGCTAGAGATGAGATGTGAAGTTTCCAGTTTAGATTATAAGTAAAGGACAGACCAAGGATGTTCAGTGTAGAAGAGGGGCACAGTTGAGTGTCATTGAAGAAGAGGGAATAGTTGTCTGGAAGGTTGTGTCGAGTTGATAGATGAAGGAATTGAGTTTTTGAGGCATTCAACAATACCAAGTTTGCTGTGCCCCAATCAGAAATTTTAGAAAGATCAGAGGTCAAGCGTTCTGTGGCTTCCCAGCGTGAAATGTTTACCTCCTGAAGGGTTGGACGTCTATGAAAAGACGTGGAAAAGTGCATGGTGGTATCATCAGCGTAGGAGTGGATAGGACAAGAAGTTTGGTTTAGAAGATCATTAATAAATAATAAGAAGAGAGTGGGTGACAGGACAGAACCCTGAGGAACACCACTGTTAATAGATTTAGGAGAAGAACAATGACCGTCTACCACAGCAGCAATAGAACAATCAGAAAGGAAACCTGAGATGAAGTTACAGAGAAGGATAGAAGCCGTAGGAGGGTAGTTTGGAAATCAAAGCTTTGTGCCAGACTCTATCAAAAGCTTTTGATATGTCCAAACCAACAGCAAAAGTTTCACCAAAATCTCTAAAAGATGGATGGCAAAGACTCATTAAGGAAAGCCAGAAGATCACCAGTAGAGCGGCCTTGACGGAACCCATACTGGCGATCAGATAGAAGGTTGTGAAGTGATAGATGTTTAAGAATCTTCCTGTTGAGGATAGATTAAAAAACTTTAGATAGGCTTATAAGTAGTGGTAGTGGTGTTCCTTGGTTATGGTGATGTTTTGGATGTGATGTGATGGTGCTAGTGTTAAAATTGCGATGAGGTTGATACCGCTATGGTGGTGGTGGTGGTGGTGGTGGTGGCGGTGGCGGGCGGCGGCAGCGTGTTGCAGGTTGCAGCGTTGTAACGATTTTATTGCGCAGGAGGTAACAGGACAATTACATGCTGCAGAACCAACACCATTACATTTAAGTGAAATGATTTTTTTTTTTTTTATGTTTTACTTCTTATGCAGTAAATCCTCTAACAATTAACTTATTAACTTCAACACAACGTTTAATAAATGTACAAATTGTATCCTAAGGCATATTATAAATGTCATTCGTTTACTTATTTCCTGCACTAACTCATTTATTTACAGTGGTGGAGAGAAGGGGAGGCGAAAATTAAATATACAATATAATTATAGGGAACAAACAGAATGACACACACACACACACTTACTGTTCCTATCATCACTTCATTTACCCTATTATCATGGTTACAATTGCATTTTACTACTGCTA
>NC_087156.1:7927500-7940000 GCF_035594125.1 Scylla paramamosain
CCAAAACATGACATTTTATCAACCAAACGCTTTTTAATCAAACATTTTTACAGTACTTGTTAATTTCCTTTGACATCAGATAATGAGAAGAAACAATACAGTACGTCTCGCTAACCAACCGAGCTACGAGTACGTGCAAAAGCAGGAGTAGCTCCACCATTTATACTGTAAGGGCGACACATGTAACCATTAATTTTTCTGTTACATGATATATTATATTCGGTACAAAAAAATCCAACGCACAGTGTGTGTGTGTGTGTGTGTGTGTGTGTGTGTGTGTGTGTGTGTGTGTGTGTGTGTGGTTCTTGCTGAAAACTTAATGTTTTATCTTTGTAGCATTATTTATTCATTAAGTTATTTTTTTATATACTTATCTATTGCTGATTGCGGCGGCAGGGCAAGGAATGGTTGGAGGGGACGACAGAGGCAGTGGTAACGAAAGAGATATAGAGGAAGGATATATTTTCCATAGTTATTTCCGGTGACATGGTACTGTCGGACAGAGAGAACGGACTGAGAGCGGTTTGAAGACTATCAAAGTAAATATTTAAATTCTTGTATAAAAAGTCTTAGCTACTCAGTGCTGGATACTCCTAACCTACCTTCTCCTAAACTTTTTGTTATTCTAACACTATTAGCAAAATTTATATCTACAAAATACTGTGAAAATAAAAAGCACATTGTTAAGATTGTGTTAACGAATTATACGAACAACAGAAGGTAAAGAACACTACGATACAGATGAAAGAATTTTTCCTCATCGAGAAAATAAGAAAACGAGAATATAAATAAATAAATAAATAAAATAAAATAAATAAAAAAATAAAGCAACACACACGTCATGAAAATAATAAAATGAAAGGACGTAAGAGGAGAGATATATAACGAAAAACACTACACGATAACAAGAGGTCCCAGGGAGGGGCCAAACAAAGGCCATGGAGGTAGGGGGGGATGGGGAGGTGCCCACCCTAAGCACCCATTACCGCCACCACGTTGGCAACTCCCCACGGCATTTATTTTTCCTTCCCCCCCGAATATGTTGAATTATACTTTCATCTCGCGTCATTAAGCTCTTTCTGGGCCACATCACACACACTCCTCGTCTTTCCACCCGTCCGCCTCAGCAACAAACGCCGCATCAGCAGCGTTTACAGAGGTGTAAACACGCGTAAAAGAGTAACACAAACAGGCCATTTGCATGTCGTCTCCCCGCACACCCGTCGAGTTTGTCTTTCTTGCATGATGTGTTCCGTTATTATTTATTATTTATCTTTCCGCTCTCACAGCCTCATATATTGCACGTGAGAGGAGTAGAGTGTGGGGAGGCACGAGATAAACGACTGGGTTGCACGGAAGGAGAGGCGAGACACCGAAAAAAAAACACCGAAAAAAAGATAAGAGTGATGAGAAGGGGACACACGCGGCCACGTAAACACACACAACCTAGTTCTTCTTTCCCTCGTCATGGAAGGGTCGTGGATGCGGCGTCAACACCAGCCACTACTTTTCCCTCCACCATCACCAAGACACACCCACAACACGCACTCCACCATTTGCTTCCACTCCACCTTTCTTTGCACCCCTCGCCGCCATTCACTCAGCGCCCTCGTTTTGACAAGCTTCCACATACACTTCCCCTCACCTCATGACTTATCTTTATCTCTGCTCGTCTTCCCTTCTCCCCCATCCCTCGCATGAACGTGCCTCATCACAGATCGGCAGTAACGGGCGTATTGATCGTCCCTCCCTCACACCTGACTTCAGTCACACCTGCAGCTTCTCTGAGTGGGTAAACCTTTGACAGCCTCGCATCACTGCATCACAACTCCACATTCCCACACGAACTCGCTAAAAATAAAGCAAAAGTGTGTTTTTTTTTTGTTTTTTTTGTTTTTTTTTTTTGAATGAACAAAGTCATTACGATTCTTTGGTTATATTGGGGAAATGTATTTATGTTTGTATATGTTTTATTATCTTATATACTCGCCTTTTAAGGACAATGAACGAGTTTATCATAATAAAAGCAAACATCAACTGGACAAACACCAATTACACCTTTTATGTTGTGGAAAAAATGTAATCCATAAAGTTTTTTTGTTGGTTTACGCGCAGTCTGAGCACCAGAATTATGCGAGCAACCTGAAACTATATTTGTTATGAGATTGTTACGAATATTCATAAACAAGCTTTGTACCAGATATAATACATGCAGGTCTACCTACTCTTAGTCATAATTCTCTCTCTCTCTCTCTCTCTCTCTCTCTCTCTCTCTCTCTCTCTCTCTCTCTCTCTCTCCCTCTCTCTCTCTCTCTCTCTCTCTCTCTCTCTCTCTCTCTCTCTCTCTCTCTCTCTCTCTCTCTCTCTCTCTCTCGTATACCCACAGTACGCTCAACTACAATCCATCTTTTCCCCGCGAGACTGGCTATGGGAACGCTCTCTCTCTCTCTCTCTCTCTCTCTCTCTCTCTCTCTCTCTCTCTCTCTCTCTCTCTCTCTCTCTCTCTCTCTCTCTCTCGTATACCCACAGTACGCTCAACTACAATCCACCTTTTCCCCGCGAGACTGGCTATGGGAAAGCGTTCGTTTCGTTTCTGGCGGGCACGACTCACTCCTCACCCCCCCCAACCAATCCAGTTAGCGGAAGACACCCCCGCCCTGTGCCCCCCTACACCCTACCGCCTATCTTGGTGCGGCGCGAGGGGCCTAGGCGCTGATAGATGTTGAGGGATATTCATATTAGTTGCTGAGAAGGCGGCTAGAATCGGCTCATACATCATATCTCGCCTGCTGCTGTACCCGGCTTAGCGGGAGGGTGGGAGAGTGGGAGGGACGGTGGGGGAGGGAGAGAGGGGAGACGGAAGGGGCGTGGGGAAAGAGGGTAAAGAGCGATGGCGCGAAGGAAGGACAGAAGTAAGGAAGGAAGGAAGACAATAGTGACAGGAGAAGAAAGAGAAGTAATCTGAATGGAAAGTGGATGGACGGACCACCAGCAATTGGAGCATTAATCATAAAGGAAATCCAATAATGCTCGTACACCGATAATAAAGAAGAAATACACCAACAGTTTCATCCTTCAAAAAAGTCGATAAAGGTGACAAATTCATGATCGCTGACCAATCAACATCCATAGAAAGGGACGAACGAATATGGTGAGGACAGAGAGAGAGAGAGAGAGAGAGAGGAGAGAGGAGAGAGAGAGAGAGAGAGAGAGAGAGAGAGAGTGTGGGGGGATGGAGGGCGGCGACCCATCAGCACGGCCCCCTGAAGGAGCTTTTGATCTGCATCCACTTCCCGGCAGAACCTTTCATTCCGCCCCTTCCCGTCGCTTGCCAAGGTCACACACTTCGCCTGCGTTTGACCCTGAATGAGCGTTTCCTTTCATCTGGCGGAACCCTGCAGTCTGTACTCTCGCAATAGCTGCTCTGATCTGTGCTGCGCTGTGCTGAGCTGACCCCAAGCTTGAAAAGTGTTCACCTGCCTCCCCGCTCACCCACGCTACCCTCTCCAGGTATCTAAGCCTCCCCACCTCCCTTCTACCCTCTCTCACTCCAACCACTCCACATTCCCTCCACTACTCACGCATCACGCCCGCCCCCGCCACTTACACCTCACTTCAGCCTCTCACACTTGAATATCGAACTGCACGCGTTTGCATTTTTCATTTAGTCGTACATGATTCGTGCTTATGCATCAGTCTTTTTTAACACCTCTGTTTCGCTTTTAAGTAGTTCTCGTGAAATTCCTCTTTATTCAGTTTATTCAATCATTCATAATATTTACACTCCCGCTTACGATGTGATATAAATCAACAGAGTGTGGATAATATTGTAACAGTGATCAAGTTCTAAATTCAATACTAAATGCCTTCCGTGACAGCCAGATTAATGGAAGCATCGCGCATACATACATACATACATCACAGCTACACCATCAGCTAATGCTCACTGAAATGATAGATTATACCTAACAGCAAAAAGACAGGTAACAGAAATAGCTCCGTATATTGTTCCCTATTCACCCCCGCGCGGAAAAAAAAAAAAAAAAAAAAAACAAGGGTATGATTTGAGAGCATCAGTATTCCGTTGGCAAGGTGGCGCGCCATTCACTCCTCCGAGGCAGTGACCCCTCTTCGCTCCCCAAGCACTCAGGACTGCCAGCGGTCGTGTGATTTCCCTTGACCATTCGTTTCTTGAGAAAAAAAAAAAAAAAAAAAATGCAAGAAGGAAAGAAAAAGAAGGACGAACCTGAAAATACAGGAAGAAAGGGTACAAAAGGAGAAAATGCTAGGAAGAAAGGGAGACGAATAAAGGAACACAATGGGAGGAAAAGGTACGAAAGACGAGACTGAAAAAAAAAATGAGGGATAAAAAGGGATGAAAGAATAAAAGTAGGTAGAAAAATGTACGAGGAAAGAAAAAAAAACATAAGAGCACGTGACGAACGAGAAAAAAGATAAAGAAAGGTAATGAAAAAGAATAAGAACAAGGAGGACAAGAACGAGGCCGAGGAAGAAAGGAGTCGAAAAAAATTGTGAAATCAGAACTTCGCAAATGAGGAGTAACAGGAGCAGAATGATTTAGTGAGAGCTGAAACCAATGCATAATGACTTAAAAACTGGAGAGAGAGAGAGAGAGAGAGAGAGAGAGAGAGAGAGAGAGAGAGAGAGAGAGAGAGAGAGAGAGAGAGAGAGAGAGAGAGAGAGAGAGAGAGAGAGAGAGAGAGAGAGAGAGAGAGAGAGAGAGAGAGAGAGACGTGGGGGTGGGTTGGGGGAGGAAGAGAGATATCAGATAGAGAGGCGGTTGGGTGGGGGGATGGGACGGGCAGGAAGCAGGACGAAGAGGAAGTGTTTCATCCCAAACTCACCATGTAATTTATGGATGTTGGGACCTTGGAGAGGGGGTGGAGGGGACAGGCAAAGCGGGAAGGGAGGGGAGGGGAGTTAGGCCAGAGTCGCCCCCTTGACTGCACATTAGCCAGGCAAGGAAGGCATTTAATTTGCTTTACATGAAGGCAATTAAGTCGCTGGAAAGGTGTTGAGGCATTACTTCGGTAAGTCTTATCAAACCCAATCACAACACTATTTTTTTTCACATTGATAATAAGAAAAATATAAAACAGGAATCGCCACACGGATAATCTAATGTAGTAAGGGTTTCTGTTTTGTCTCCATTTTTCTCTCTCTCCCAGCCGCTATCTCTATGAGTATACAGGAGCTTTACATGTCCTTATATGGAATACAGCCCCCTTATATACGGAGAATCAACTCGCACAAGCCTCTTAAACAAGATTTGATCCTGTAGCTATTCATCTCATCAACTCCCATTCTTTAACTGATTACTTTATGTTTTTCACTCACTGCCTCAATACTGCATCTCTTGCTATCTTCTACTATTACTCCATTCTTAGTGTGAACTTGCTAATGTACAAAACTTTTGCCTCTTTTCATCTTTATTCTCTTAACTTACTAATGCAATAGACAAAGCTTCACTCTTAAGCTGACCCTATACGATCAAATACGAGTATTATTGCGCAATATTCCGTATTGTACAATATTATTGACAGTGAAGGGGCGGTATTGAAGAATGACAATATATTGAAGGCATCAAAAAGAGTTATATTTTATTGCCACATAAAAATGACTCAATATATTGCTCAATAATAACATAATAATAATACTGATCGTGTAGGGTCAGCTTTTACCCTTTTCATTGGTAATCTTCAGAATTCTCTACATGTTTCTATTTTCCTCTTGCAACCACTTGAACTGCTTCAAAAGAGGAGTATCAAGACACCCATGCAACTCAATTGGTTAACTTTGTGACTGACTTTCATAAACGGCAAGTTAAGTGGGTTATTTTGTCCAATTGTTTGTTATCCTCTTGATTAGTGTCCTTGGCATGTAAAAACATGTAAAAAAAAAAAGTAAATAAATAATAATAAAAACGTAAAAATATACAGGGTGTAACGCGAGTTTCTGCAAATACTGAAAGAGGTGAAAGAACATGCAATTCTAAGTAGAAAATGTTCTATACACATATGCATTTTAAGGCTTTGTTTACCCGTCAGAGGAGTTGAAGATGTATGAGTGCACTATGCCTGTAGCTATGAGGTGACTCAGCTCATTTCAAGGTCGCTCGGACTCGCTTCTTCCCTCCTCCCTCGCTTTGATGATGTCACGTTGCATTTTACAGGAGTACTTTTAATCACTACAATGATGCTGTAGGGTACTGCTTATCGGTAAATTACATGCTTTTTAATAGCGTTTGTCTTGTTACAAGATACTGTAATATTCCACAGCCTGCAAAAAATAAGATTAAACCATTCGTAATTTCAGCAAGTGGCACCTCCGAGGCTGCGACAATGCAAACCGTCTGTCCGTCAACCTCATAGCTACACGCAATAGTACACCCATACATTTTAAACTCCTCTTGACGGGTAAACAAAGCCTTAAAATGCAAATGTGTATAGAACATTTTCTACTTAGAATTGTACGTCATTTCACCTCTTTCAATATTTGCAAAAATTCACGTTACACACTGCATACATAGCAGTAGAATATCCTATATTTTTCATTTTCCTCACAATATACAACATATCTGTATCTCGTGTGTGTGTGTGTGTGTGTGTGTGTGTGTGTGTGTGTGTGTGTGTGTGTGTGTGTGTGTGTGTGTGTGTGTGTGTGTGTGCGTGTGCGCGCGCGCGCGCTAAAGGTCAACAGCTTCTCTTGCTACACTATATTTTTTACAAGCTTTCCTTTTAACAAGCAGCGGATATTTCTTTATTTCAACCCACCTCCATCACCTCCTCCTCCTCCTCCTCCTCCTCCTCCTCGTCGTCGTCGTCGTCGCCGTCGTCGTTTTCGTCCTCCTCCTCCTCTTTCCACCCCCTACCATCACCTGATATCCCAAGTTCCCAGCAGTGCTATTTTTGACATCAGTTTTTCATTGGAATTAATTTTTTGTCCTCCCTTGATTACTTCGATCTCATCTTTCATTCAGCCTGGCCTCCATCCCGTCAAAAGATCCTCCCAACCTTCACCTTTCATAGCGTGTCCCTTCCTATCATTGAAACTCATCCTTTTTATCATTAGCAAGCGCGTGGCGTTCTTTCCGCTTACCTTTAGCGCAAGTCCCCCACATGCACATTCGTATTACCAAGCCTCAGAGCAGTGACACCAAGGTTGACAGACAGGCAGACAGACAGACAGCCCGTCTACGACTTGTCTCGCTATTCAGTAAAGACTGACATTTTTCGTTGGGCTTCTTTGGCAGTGTCATTTATTTTCCACTTCATATTTTCCCTTGTGGAAAGAAAATACCTTAGTCACTTGTCATTCTTTTTTTCCTTGCTTCATGTTTCACTCCCTGCCAACGACTTTGGACTTTCTCTCTCTCTCTCTCTCTCTCTCTCTCTCTCTCTCTCTCTCTCTCTCTCTCTCTCTCTCTCTCTCTCTCTCTCTCTCTCTCTCTCGAACTTTCTTCCTTTCGGTCCTCTGAGAAATGGCAAGGAATCTTCTTTCAGGACCATAAGACTCATTTCCTCCTCCTCCTCCTCCTCCTCCTCCTCCTCCCTCCTCCTACAGCCTCCCACCAACCTCATCCTCCCCTTCTCCTCCTACACGCTATCAGCTCCTCGATACTAGATGCTCGCAGGAGGATCATTATACGCCTCTTTGCTAGATTACTTGAGGCCGATGTCATCTTCAAGCTTCGGTAATGACGCTACTCTCAATAGTGAATAATGTAGGAACACCTTCAGAACCTTTACACCCGCTCCCTTCCTCTCCCCCGCTGTGCACGTCTTTGTTCATCTGTCTGCCGGCGTCTTGAGTTCGTGTCTCTTACGTGTCTGTGTTTAGTTTAAGTCTGTATCTGTTTTTCAGCCTGTAAGCAAAGAAGGTCTGATTTTTTTTTTTTTCGGTCGTCGTCTGTGTCTGTGTGTGTGTGTGTGTGTGTGTGTGTGTGTGTGTGTCCCCCTCTACCGTACCTACTACATGGCTGTGTTTGGCAAGCATGTTTGTCTGTATGCATCGTTCCATTAATGAGTTGAGAGAGAGAGAGAGAGAGAGAGAGAGAGAGAGAGAGAGAGAGAGAGAGAGAGAGAGAGAGAGAGAGAGAGAGAGAGAGAGAGAGAGAGAGAGAGAGAGAGAGAGAGAGAGAGAGAGAGAGAGAGAGAGAGAGAGAGAGAGAGAGAGAGAGAGAGAGAGAGAGAGAGAGAGAGAGAGAGAGAGAGAGAGAGAGAGAGAGAGAGAGAGAGAGAGAGAGAGAGAGAGAGAGAGAGAGAGAGAGAGAGAGAGAGAGAGAGAGAGAGAGAGAGAGAGAGAGAGAGAGAGAGAGAGAGAGAGAGAGAGCGAGAGAGAGCGAGAGAGAGCGAGAGAGAGAGAGAAAGAGAGCGAGAGAAAGAGAGCGAGAGAAAGAGAGCGAGAGCGAGAGAGAGAGAGAGAGAGAGAGAGAGAGAGAGAGAGAGAGAGAGAGAGAGAGAGAGAGAATGGTGTGTGTGTGTACCTTAGAGCATTCTCTGTGTACACTTGACAATGTATACATTAATCAGAAAGTCAATTTTCGAAAATATTCTTCTTCTCCCTCTATGCATAAAAGATATTTCAATTCGACGCACCCTCCATTGCCAAAAGTTCATAGAAAATTACGAAATAAAAACACACATTCTGTAAAAACAAAAAAAAAAAATGAAAAAAAATTACACGGGTATGAAAACGAAGAAATTTCTCTTTACTTTCCCCAACGAATTCAACGTTGAAGAATCTCGTCTTGGGAGGAAAAAATATATGTGTATATTTGCTAAAAGAACTACGAGGTTACTTCCAGCATTCCCCCACCCCCCCCAAAAAAAAATTACATTGGTAGAAAACTTCTTGGTTCGTTGGGGTTGAGAGAACGACGTCAAGAATGGAGAGGGTTTGAGAGGTGAGAGGGCAGCCAACGTGAGAGAGAAATGGAAGTACAGTAAAGAGTGAGGAAAGCGAGAGGGAGAAGAAGGAGGGTAAAAGTGTACAGAACAGGCTGAAGAGTAAGGTTAGAGGAGGGGGAGGAGGAGGAGGAGGAGGAGGCAAGAGGAGAGAAGGGTGGGCGTGGCAAGTTGGAAATGTAGACGGTGGAGAGGGTGGAGGTGAGAGAGGAGAGTGGTAAGAGTCCTAGGAGGGTCTGTGAGTGGGGCAGAGTGTGAGAGTGAAGGCGGAGAGGAAAGGATGGTAGGAATGAAGTACTAAAGTTGCTTTGTAAGAGAAGGCAATAAGTGGGAAAATAAAAGGGAAGTTGGAGAAAGCGATAAGTAAAAGGAGGAACTGCGAAACGGAGGAGGCAGTAAAGAAGAAAGAAGAATGGAGGAAAACTTGAATGCCTGGGTGGAAATTTTAACAGAAAACGTACATGTAGTGATGGGAGACCTAATAAAAAAGAAAACTGTGGGTATAGAAATGGGGAACTTAAAAGAAAGAATAGAGAGAATGGGTAAGTCTGCTGAAATACGAATATATGAGAATAGGCATCCACGTAAAAGCTTACAAGGAAGACGAATAGGTAGTGGAAAGATAAAGAGGATGTAGAGAAACGAAAGTAAAAATATAGGAAGATAGGTCTGGTTGGATGATAGAGTAAGGAGAGGGAGGGAGGAAAAAGATAAAAAATAAGAGAAAAGAAAGAATACGAAAGAATAGGGAAGGGAAGGAGAGGAAAGGAAAAAAAAGAAAGGAAAGGGAAAGGAAAGAAAAGGAAAGGAAAAGAAAAGGAAAGAGTGGAAGGCTAGGGTGGACGACGAAAAAAATAAAGGTGGCTAACTTAAGACGTAAGTAAGAAGATAGAACTGGAAACAGGAAGGGATGCAAGGGTGAGCTGGGTATAAATAAAAAAAAAGCCAGGAAGAGGCAAGGGAAGAGATAAGAAGAGGAATACAAACCCAAGAACAGAGAAAGGGAAGAATGGCAGAAGAAAAATGATAAAGTGGGGATCAGAGAGGAATGATAAATGATTGCCAGGTTGGTAGGAAAAAAAACAGAAAAAAATAGAAAAAAAGTAGAAACAGAAAGGGTAAGAACGAATTAAGCTGGGAGATGACGAATTTAAAGGAGGAATGAAGTTAGAAAGACGAATAAGAATGTGTAGGCAAGGCGAAGGCTGAGGAAAGGAAGGAGAAATGAAGACAGGAAGGAGGAAGAGGGATGAGGAGGAATAAAGGAAAGAGAAATGGGAAAGGAAGGTTGGGGGACAGAGAAGAGGAAGGAACAACGAGTAAATGAAGTGGAAACGGAAGGTAAAGCAAAAAGGAAGAAAGGAAAATAAGGGAAGACAGTCAGGAAAAGGAAGTGAATGCAAAGGATGTAGGATGAGGACAAAAAATATGAAAGAATGAATGTAAGGGGTATACGAGAGGGGAAGAGAGGCGAAGGCAGAGAAGGAAGGGGAAATGAAGACCGAGGAGAGATTAAGCAAAATATGAAGGATGTGGACAATAAAAAATGTGGTGGAGAAAAGAATGAAGAAGGTATAGTAGGGAAAGAGAAGGAAAGGCAGAGAAGGTAGGAGGAATGAAGGCCGAAGTGAGGAGGTGAGGTGAGGCGAGGCAGGGTGAGGTGAGGGGAGTATTAAATAAGGGGCAAGGTTCACCTGGCGACATTTCATCTTCCTAACTTGATCGTGTCCAGGAAAGACTGATATTAATGAGGGGACGTTCGTCACCCCGCGAGACACGAATCCTCTTTATCACACACACACACACACACACACACACACACACACAACGGACTCCTGCAAGTTTGTATGCATATAAGTACATATTGATATTGTGTAGTACTTGCAAGTGTGTGTGTGTGTGTGTGTGTGTGTGTGTGTGTGTGTGTGTGTGTGTGTGTGTGTGTGTGTGTGTGTGTAAGCACATCGTGTCATGTACGTGGAAGCATTAGGAGTCAGCAGGTAGTCTAGGAAATGCTAAAAGCGTGTTGAATATGCTAACAATCTTTAGATTATACAGGAAATTTCGGATGCACGATACATATTGCTTGAGGAGGGGGAGAAGGAGGACACAAGAGGAACGGAGGAGGAGGAGGAGACACAAGAGGAACGGAGGAGGAGGAGGAGGACACACAGAGGAACGGAGGAGGAGGAGGAGGAGACACAAGAGGAACGGAGGAGGAGGAGGAGGAGGAGACACAAGAGGAACGGAGGAGGAGGAGGAGACACAAGAGGAACGGAGGAGGAGGAGGAGACACAAAAGGAACGGAGGAGGAGGAGGAGACACAAGAGGAACGGAGGAGGAGGAGGAGACACAAGAGGAACGGAGGAGGAGGAGGGGACACAAGAGGAACGGAGGAGGAGGAGGAGGAGACGGAGAGGAACGAAGGAGGAGGAGGAGGAGGAGACGGAGATGAACGGAGGAGGAGGAGACGGAGAGGAACGGAGGAGGAGGAAGAGGAGACGGAGAGGAACGGAGGAGGAGGGAGGAGGAGGAGGAGGAGGGAGGAGGAGGAGGAGGAGGAGGAGGGGGGAGGAGGAGGAGGAGGAGGAGGAGGAGAGGGAAAATGGATGAATAAGAAAATTAATGTGAATGAGGAGAGAAAATGGTTGAATAAGAAAATTAATGTGAATGAGGAGAGAAAATGAAGAAAAAGAGCGAAGAACAAAAAGTAGAGAAGAGTAAGAAGAGGAATGAGAATAAGTATAAATTATTAAGAATGAAGTGAAAGAGAAGAAAGAGGAGGGACATTATACGAAGAGGAGAGGAGGAGGATAAGACATAAAGGCACCGACGCGCATGGGCAGGAGAGCGTGTTACTTTATCGCATTTTCAGCATCGGGTGATAAAAGCTGAACTTTCTTGAATCACACGACTCATTAGAGATTCCAGCTATTTGTTTAATGCGCCCGCTCAACTGGACGGAACGATTAGCGCTAGGGAGGTTCTCACGCGCCGCTGTTTATCGCGTTGAGATAATTACGATATAATGCTCAGGTGTGGGATTAGTTAAGACTCCTCCTTATGGTACTGTGTTGTACGGTTAGCACTTCGTGTGTCTAGTACAGATAAAACTAGCAGGTTTATGTTTCCCTCGCGTGGCAATGCTCTGTGACATACTTATATATCCTACTGAATTATTTACACTTAATGCAGTAACACTGATGCATTATAGTTTGCTCAAAGTGGGACGCCGTAAAAGTAACCAAATTCTTCTTAGCGAAACTGTTCGACAAGAACTTGCTGCCAATGCTTTCGTGAGCACGCCCACAGGTAAACATACACACACATACACACACACACATACCTCCCAAAAATGTATAATTAAAATTTGAAGCATTCCTAGAAACATATCAAGTAGCCTTCATTACGCGAGGAAAACATGCATTACCGGAACGCTGCCAAATTAGAATAGTAAAAAAAAATCAACTAGAGGATGATGAGGAGGAGCAGAACAAGGAGGAGGAGGAGGACGAGGTGAAGGAGGGCGAGGACGGAGAGTAGGAGGAGAAAGGATCACTCTAGAACACAATG
>NC_087156.1:7947500-7955000 GCF_035594125.1 Scylla paramamosain
GGGTATAGGAAAGGGGACTGTGACCATAGAGGACGTCAGGACTTACGAACAGTACAGGAAAATATGAAAGAGGAAGTGGCAGTACACACCTGCGCAAATGATTATTAGTTCTAGTGAGGTCTCACAAGCACTGGATCAGAGATTTGCTGTGAAACTTGTCTTTAGCCCGGCAGTGAACTCTGAACGTTTCCCTTTGAGTCTCACAACATAAAAGGGTAGTCACAACACAACTCTCTTCCTTCACACAATTCTATATGCATTTTAAACACATGCACACCTTTCGCTTAAGCTTTTTTTTTTTTTTTCAATATGGTAACCCCTACATCAACCGTCTAGGGAGGAAACCATAAGTGTCCCCAGATCGGGCTGCCCTTCTGGTATTGATTAACTGTAAATCTCTTCACACCCACTTCAATTTTTTTTCCCCATTAACGTTTGCAGCATTCGCGGGCTTCCACCTGATTTTCAATCTTTGGCACATAACATCTCCTCTACTAAACCTCATGTTCTTTTCCTTAACAAAACGCAGGAGTCAGAGGCAACCGACAGTAACCCCTTCTCTACTCGCTCCTAATTTCTCTGTCCTCATTTTCAATTTAAAGCAGGATGTTGCCTCTATGTTAGCAACGACCTAAATTACTCTCGTGCCCACGCTCTCGAAACTTGTGAATTTTCTACCATATAGCTTCGACATCAGAGTCACTCTAAAACTACGTAAATGTATCTGTGCCTTATACCTCTCACCTAATTTCCTCTAACTATAAAATATTCTTTATCTGTTTGACTTCGAAAATGGAGCACATCCTGACTCTCTTCCCTTTCGTGGAGATCTCCATTCTTTGAGACTAATGTTCATCAACAGCTTTGGCTTTCCTCTCCTTCCACTGACCAACCTAGGGAACTAGACTTTAACTTTGCTGTCCTCCACGAAATAGAGCAACTGGTACAATAGCCTACTTGCATTCCTGACAGTTTTGGAGATACGCTCAACACTCTTCACCTTTTTCTAATCTCTAATCATTCTGCTTATGCTGTCACTGTCTTCTCTATTAGCCTCATCCGATCACAACCTCATTTCTGTATATTGTCATATCGCTCCAATTCCTTCTTAGATCCCCTAGAGGAAGTTTTACCTCTGCTAATTGAGGTAATCTGAGGAAGATATATTATTCAGATTTTCCATGAAATGACTATTGCTTCTGTGCCACAGCCCCATCTCTGTGTGCTGAGCGCATAACAGAGGTAATATTGTCTGGCATGGAGACCTTCTAAGGTTTAACTCGTCCTGTTCTTGTCCTATACATGACAAAGGGGCGACCCTCAAAGTTTACATTTCTTCTCGAAATCAAGCTAAGACTGTTCTACAACTAGCCCACTCCCCTAAAAGAAAAAAAAAAGTAATAATAATAATAATAATAATAATAATAATAATAATAATAATAATAATAATAATAATAATAATAATAATAATAATAAATAAATAAATAAATAAATAAATAAATAATAAAAAAGATCAATAGAAAACGTCAATTTTTTTTTTTTAATTAACTTCTCTATTTCAACCTGATGGCACCCCTGCCATCTCATGCATCTTTAAATCTCAACTCTCATAAAAACCTTGTTTAAATCTCTACCGACTATTTCATGTCTCCTATTAAAATCATTCGCAATGATGTTTGTTATGGCCTCGGTGGCTTTAGCCCTTCTCTTGTTCTACGAAACTGTGCCTCCGTGCTTGCATCTTGCTTAGTCAAACTCAACCGACTCTGTCTGTCAACAGCTAGCTTTCCTTCCTGTTGAAAGTTTGCTTACATTCAATAGTGAACATACCGAGAAGAGTGTGCATATTGCTTTACTACGTTACAGTAATGAGGCCTCCTGACTTGAGACTTATGGATGTTTGTAATTTGTCTGCTAATTTTTTTAAATTATTGTCTGTGTATATACTAGAAAGGAAGTTCTTCCTTTCCTCATATTAATGTAGAAAAAATAATTATAGGACAGTAGTAAATGTGCATCACTGCTGAGAGCATTACACGCAACGCGCTTTACAGCGCAACTATACATGTTTACGTATCATTTAATGTTGAAGAGGTAGACAGTCCTCCGTTAAATATTTACCAAGGGAAGTCAATAAACACTGTGCTTGTGCGTTGAGCTCTCTGACGCTATATCTCGACGACATTGAACAAGCTCCGGCGGGATTTCCAAGGATATATATATATATAACATTATATATATATATATATATATATATATATATATATATATATATATATATATATATATATATATATATATATATATATAATTAACATTAGAATTACGAAAATATATATATATATATATATATATATATATATATATATATATATATATATATATATATATATATATATATATATATATATATATATATATATATATATATATATATATATATATATATATATATATATATATATATATATATATATATATATATATATATATATATATATATATATATATATATATATATATATATATATATTTATTTTTTTTTTTTTTTTTTCGTAATTCTAATGTTAATTTCTCAAAGATTCTGTAGCATCAGTTATGAGAGCAGATTTATCATCTATATGGCCTTTGAAAATAGTTGTAATTTAGGGAATAAAGTGTTGTAGAATATGAATCTGGTGTATTTTTTTTAAATTTATAGTAATGTTTTCTAATAATGTTCATAAATCAAAATTATCCCATTATTTCTTTTATTACCACCATCATCGGTGTAATTCCCTTGTAAGGCCCGGATGGAAGGTATTTGCTTCGTGTGCTTGTCAATGTTTGGTCATTTGTTATGCTTCAAATCTTGTCGCTGGCGAAAAACCATCGACTGGACTCCCATGTGTCTGACCTACTTAGTGGTTTTTGCTTTTCTTGAAAAGTGTGTTTTGTTGCCTTTTCTTTGTTCTTTACTGCATCTTTGTTCAGTTGGTCATTATATTATCGAGTTTTAAACATGCTTTGTTTTTTGCGTTTACATTATTGATGTATTATGTAATTAATGAGGGAATTGAGATTAAAAGACACTTATACTCCAGTTTTAGATAATCATTCTGTCTTTCCTTTCCTCTCTCTCTTTCTCTCTCTAGGAACAGGCACCTCAGAGGGGCTTTTTTTTCCTCCCTTTTACTTTCCAGGCCCCGTGCTTTTTTCTCATAAAGATAAAACAAGCGCGTGCGCGCGCGCATACACACACACACACACACACACACACACACACACACACACACACACACACACACACACACACACACACACACACACTAGTCTACAGAAAAAACGTAAAAAGTCACATGTAAGATATACATGGGAATGAACGCTCCATTCCAAAGATATAGATATACACTAAACAAAAAACAATATATATACATTGAAAAATTTATTAATATACGTATTATATAAATATAAATGCAGTAATGGACAAAAAAATAAAAAAAAATGAGAGGAACATAACTGGTACCATTACTAGAAATACCGAGATGAGGTAATAGAGTAAAGGAAAATACAGCCAGACAAAATATGATGAGTGAAGTGAAATAACTAACGCATTTAGCAGCTCCACGTACCTACTGGAAGCAGAAAAAAAAAAAACTCAAATAGATTTATCATTTCACAAGACGGAATTTTTGAGGTCTCCATAAGGACGCGAAGTATTTCCTCCTTCAATATTATATCCATTACAAAAATTCCACGAAATAAGTTTGACATATACAAAATTTACAAACATACGAGGTTCATAAATACGAAATCACCATAAATATCGCCAGCAAATATGACAGAGAAGGAAGGATATGAATAATGTTGTAGTCCGCGTACGTGTGTGTGTGTGAGAGAGAGAGAGAGAGAGAGAGAGAGAGAGAGAGAGAGAGAGAGAGAGAGAGAGAGAGAGAGAGAGAGAGAGAGAGAAAAAAAACACTCCATCACCCTCTTGCTCACTGCGGTCTGTAGCTGCTCGTACACTACCATACCCGCCTACACAGTTCCAACCTTTCCACCCTTGTCACTTACTCTTCACCTGCATGAGTCAGCTGGGAGGGAGGCAGAGGTAAGGAGAGGTAGGCTGAGAAAGGCAGGGAGAGGAGGAGGTTACCCCGAGGAATTTGCCTTTACAACTTGATTTGCAACATCTGTATTACGTGTCTAAATTACCGCCATGATTCACACACACACACACACACACACACACACACACACACACACACACACACACGGTATAATGAGACTCCTCCGTAAAGTGACTCGAGATAAGATTCTGAGAAGACTTGCCCCCTTGCCCTTCAGCTTCCTACCGAGATGGGAAACCTGATGCGTTATTTGTCACCAAGGAGAGAGAGAGAGAGAGAGAGAGAGAGAGAGAGAGAGAGAGAGAGAGAGAGAGAGAGAGAGAGAGAGAGAGAGAGAGAGAGAGAGAGAGAGAGAGAGAGAGAGAGAGAAACTCTTACATAGTTCCGTATCATGTTGCTACAGTTGCACAAGTAGAGAGAGAGAGAGAGAGAGAGAGAGAGAGAGAGAGAGAGAGAGAGAGAGAGAGAGAGAGAGAGAGAGAGAGAGAGAGAGAGAGAGAGAGAGAGAGAGAGAGAGAGAGAGAGAGAGAGAGAGAGAGAGATTACGTGTTGCTCTCTGATGTCTCAATGTACCTGTTTCAGTGTGTAAAAGATAACAGTTTAAGTCTTTTCATCACTGATGCTACCACTGGTTTGATAGTCTTCCCACCAACTTACTGTTAAGGCCCTTTAATGATGTAGATGATAGAGTTGATTCTCGTGGGTAGGTGGTTTTAAATATATGCTGGTAAAGGACGCACACAAACGCTGCTCACCTTCTGAACTTTAATGGTGACAAGGTGACACACGTACGAATTTGAGAGTGCACACTTCACAGATCGACATGTTACAAGGTCTCGGAGCAGAACAATAATGATCTTGAGAGCTAAGACTGATGACAGCTCGAATGACGAACTCTGATACGACTTACATGATAAACTCCGACTGGTATGACTGTTCCTAAAAATGACTGAAATGCTCTCGCTTCAGTCTATTCAAAAAACTTTCTAATGTACAATTCACCCCAATTTATGCAACTGTGCTGGCTCAAGATCAGAAGGGAACTGACCAATAGTGGAGTTAAAAAGATAGCCAATCATCGACCAAAAACTAAAAGCAATTAGGCCAATCACAGATCATCTTATTTTAGCCAATGATAATTTTTACAGCGGCGGACATCAAAAGAGTGTGACACGGATATGGAAAGATTAACATGGGCATATGTGATAACCCAGGGGAGGAAAGAAAAAGGAAGGAAATGAATGTGTTTGTACAGGTGCTTTGTCACTTTGTCAAGGGACACTTGGCGAGGGATGAGTGAGGTGTTGATCCGTGTGACTTTCCTTGAGATGCAGTATGTAGCATTAAGGAAGATAAAGACATCATAGACCCAACCATGTTACGACTGATACATACCTTCCCAGACAGGTTGATAGGTCATACAATCATGCATCCACACGCATGAACACACCACACACACACCACACTCTTCCACACTCCTCACACCACACGCCTCCACATTCCACACTCCACACACTACACGCTTCCACACGCTACATACCACACACCTCCACACTTCACACACTACATTCCACACACCACACGCATCCACACTTCGCACTACACACACCACACAGCAACACGCTTCCACACGTCACACACCACACACCTCCACACTCCCTCACCACACTCCACACACCACACACATCCACACTTCGCACTCCACACACTACACAGCAACACTCATCCACACACCACACAGCAACACGCATCCACACACCACACACCACACGCATCCACACTCCACACGCCACATACCACACGCCTCCACACTCCATACACCACACACCTCACGTTTCCACACTCAGCTGGTCAAAGTGGACGTTACCTGTTCGCTTATCAGCAAATCCTATAGCAACCTTAGTGATGCGCTAGATTCAGAGCAGGGGAGGTTAACGCTGAGCTGACAGGCTGTGTGTGTGTGTGTGTGTGTGTGTGTGTGTGTGTGTGTGTGTGTGTGTGTGCGCAATTCTGACAAATCGATGCTAGCTTTCCTTCTGATAGTAAGGCAAATTAAACACAAACCTGACCGGCAATGTGTGTGTGTGTGTGTGTGTGTGTGTGTGTGTGTGTGTGTGTGTGTGTGTGTGTTTATACAATGCTGAGAAGCCATATAACAATATAAAATTACCATTTAGGAACTAGAAAATGGTATCTTGTCTTCTTTGAGCATCTATTTGTCTGTCTATTGCTCCTCCCCCCCCTCTCTCTCTCTCTCTCTCTCTCTCTCTCTCTCTCTCTCTCTCTCTCTCTCTCTCTCTCTCTCTCTCTCTCGCCGTATGTGGTGGTATAGGCGGACGGAAGTAATAGAGTTATTAAATCAGCGAAGGTTATCAGGGGAGATTATCAGGCAAGAGCAAAATTTACAGCCTCTTATTACTGGCTGAAGCACGTAAAACCCTCCTAAGTTCAAACCCATTAGCATAATCTGCATAATTCAAGCACTAGCGGGTTCCCTTCGAAAAAGCCATCAACCACACGTCTCCGATCCCTTACTGATATCTCCACCACCTGCCCTTCCTCCTGATTCCCTCATCCCTCTCCTTCCCAAGTCTCATTTACTTTCCGTGTTGTTCTATCATCCTGTTTCCCTCGTCTCGTTTCTTTCATTACATTTCCAGTACTTCTTGCTTCTTACTCTTATTCTTACCTTCTTGTCTCTCATGTCCCTTCCTTTTCTTTTTCTTTATAATAATCATAATATCCTTCCCTTTCTTTTTCTTTCCATTTCTTACACCTTTGCCACCTCCTATTCCACCTTCCTCCCCGTTACGTCTACCCGATCTAGCCTCTCATGCCCCTTTCCCTTTCCCTTTCTTTCCTTCCATTCGATTTCCTCTTTTTTTCTCCTCTCGTTGTCGTGTCGCATCACAGTCACCGCCATCAAGAACGAGTCCATGGCTGCCGCTCAATGCACTGCCGCAGGGAGCGTCTGGCAAAGCGTTGTGTTGAGGGACGAAAATCATAAATCAAGTACAGAAAGAAACGCCAACGGGGGCTTCCCGAACCTCTTCTTCCGCGACCTCAAAAACCTGACACCACCAGGAGAAGCCAAACTTGTCGAAGGCAAAGTTTGCAGACGCTGGGAATATGCGAGGGAGGAAGAAAGCAAGGAAGGAAGGAAGGAAGAGAGAGAGAGAGAGAGAGAGAGAGAGAGAGAGAGAGAGAGAGAGAGAGAGAGAGAGAGAGAGAGAGAGAGAGTAAGGAAAAGAAGGAGAAATAATAGATCAGCGTGGATGGAAAAGAGATTGTGTGAAGAGAATAGGAATTATGTATGAGTATATAATAATAATTAATAATAATAATAATAAACGGTTTATTATTTAGGCAGTTAACAAACTGAAAATGTACA
>NC_087156.1:7960000-7977500 GCF_035594125.1 Scylla paramamosain
GAGAGAGAGAGAGAGAGAGAGAGAGAGGAGTGGGAAGGAGGGACGGCGGTATAGAAGGATCATTTTATTAATCTTGGCGAAAAAATATTAAACTGAAAAAGGTTCGCGTGCTGGCCGGCGACCGCAGCGACTCTCTTAAATCACTTACCGGGAAAGGCTTTCACCCACTTAGGATAATTACTCTCCAAGCAGTTAATTTCTGACGGAGAATTTCTCCCATCCGATTTTAACGTTACTTTGAAAATAATATATGTAGAAAAGCGCATACGATTTTTTTATTTTTTGTTATTAACTATAGCATAACACTTACTTCTCTATAAGATGTTAATTTTTTACCATGAATTTCTTTCCTTCTTACTTAAACGTTTCTTTAAAAATAATATGTAAGAAATAACTTTTTTCTTTGCCTTCGTTGACTCTACTCGTCTACCTACGTAACATGCTCTTTTCTATGTTTGTTTTTTTTTTTTTGCTAAACATTTCCTTTTGAGAATTTCTTTCACTTCTTCCAGCTTTAACGTTTCTTTGAAAATAACATACGTAGAAAAGCACACGTGATTTTATTTTTATTCCATTAACTATACTCGTCTACTTACATAATATCTACTTCTACTAAGCAATTAATTTTGACGGAAAATTTTCCCCCTTCCGACTTTAACGTTCTTTTAAAAATAATATAAGGAGAAAACAAACATGATGGTCTTTTTTTCTCATTTTTTCATTAACCTTAATCGTCTTTTTACACAACATCTACTTGTATATAAGCAGTCATTTTTTACGTATTTTTCCCCTTCATTTCGACTTTAAATAAATAAATAAATAAAAAGATAAATAGATAAATATATAGATGAATAAACAAATAAAGAAAAAAAAAACAGAAAGGCAGATAGACAAATGGTATGCAAACAGATTTTCCATTCCATCTATCTAGCAAATAATTGTCACAAACATAAATAATCAGGCAAGCAGGTCGACAGATAGACAGACAGAAAGATGACGATGGTCCATCTATCTATCTGGCTAATTGCTGAGCCAGACACATGAATAGGTAATTAGATAGACGGATCGATAGATAGATAAATGTTGCAGCGGTAGATACAAAGTGGCGGCAAACGGACATATTGACAGACAGCTAACAGGAAGGAGTGACAGTCACCTAGTTTGCTCGCTCACTAATCTGTCAGCTCGTCACTCACATAACGGTGATGTGTACGCCAAGTTTGTGCGTTGGTGTGGCTGTGTGTGTATGTGTGGGTGTGCGTGATGTGTATACGTAAATAAATAGAGTAGAATTTCTCGATTGTCAACTCTCTCTCTCTCTCTCTCTCTCTCTCTCTCTCTCTCTCTCTCTCTCTCTCTCTCTCTCTAGCACAACATTTTCTTTACAAAATATTGCCTTCTTTCCCTCCCTTCCTGCCTTACCTATATTTCATCTCCCTTTCTTTTTCTTTTCGCCTTTATTCTTTTTCTTTTTTCTTTCTTTCTTTTTTTCTTTTTTTCCACACATACACATTTCTAACCTTACCACCTATTCCTTTCATCATCCCTCTTTCCCCTGTCGTGTTTCTCTTCCTTCCCTTTCCTTTCCCTTCCTTCGCTGTCCTCAATCGCATGCTTTCACTTCGCCTTGCCTCATCCCCTTCCCTTCTGCCGCTGCTTCACTTAAGTTGTGGTAATTATCAGGGTGGAAAATACAGCCAATTTCTCGTCTTTTCACGAGACTGTGAACCACTAAATCCTCTTCTCCCGGGCCATTCTAGGAACCATTAAAGAACGGCCTGGAGGGAGGAAAGGGGGAAAAAACCGGGAACGAAGCGAATAAAGTGAGAATTGGTGGACTGAAACAACAGGCAGGTGTATTAAAATTGCCTCTCCAGGTGGAACAGAGAGAGAGAGAGAGAGAGAGAGAGAGAGAGAGAGAGAGAGAGAGAGAGAGAGAGAGAGAGAGAGAGAGAGAGGAGAAGGAGGAGGAGAAATGCGAGGGAGGAGAAGCAAGGAAATTCGACCAACACAATAGTTCTCAACCGGGGGTGCATGCACTCTTAAGGGGGCATGGACACTTCCGAGAGGGTGCGAGCACAGGACTGGAGGGAAAGAAAGTCACGGAAAATCACGGACTTACTGGCTATTAGTACCAAGGAGATATAGCTGTTATGCCCCCCCTCTATCTATCTACCTATCTATCTATCTATCTATCTATCTGATTTTATCTATCTATGGTGGCATAGTTAGGGAGGAGGTTGTGTGGGTGGCGCAAGGAGGAGGGGGCCACCATCTACACTGAACCAGCTTTGGAGGGGCCCAGCTTGCAAAAGGCTGAGAACCCCTGAACCAACATAACAAATAAAGCACAACATAGCATACATGAAATGAAAAAAAAAATTGCCAGTCATCACAACATTACAACACATAAAGACACAACCAGAACTCATCATAATATTGCAACAGAACATAACGAATCACATCGCAGCGGCAAATATTAATTACTACTACCACCACCACTACTATTACTACTACTACTACTACTACTACTACTACTACTACTACTACTACTACTATTACTACTACTAGAAAGCTATCGATAGCAATAACAAAAAAAATATGCCATCAATACAGCCAAAAAGAAGAACAACAACTTCAACCAGAACCAAAGAAAAGGAACAAGAAGAACAAAAGAATAAGAAGTACCACTGTCAATACCAGCATCACCACCACCACTACCAACAATAACAACAGCAACGACAACAAGCAATGCAAGAGCAACAACAACACAATGAGTATAACAACAACAAAAGACGCAGGAAGGGAACACTGAGGTCACTAAGGTGCTGCTTTTGGGATGGCGGGGCCGTAGGAGCAGCAGGAGAAGAGAGAGAAGGGTAGGATACGCTCAACTCAAACCCTCCCCTTCCTCCCTTTTCCCACACCCTCCTTGACGTTGCTTGCTGGGAAATTTACATATCAAAATGAAAGGGTCTCGGGGGGTGCGAAGCTTGAGGCGGGTGGTCTAGCACACTCTTATCTCATCAAGATCAGGTTCCCCGCCTCCTTGCCAGAAAATACGACGGAGTAAGAAAACCTGACGAGACTGCTATGGTGCGGGAACCAGCTTGTGAGTGAGGGCGGGAAGGGTGAGTGGGGATCCCAAGATTTTTCTCACTCATTCACTCATTCTCTCATTCTACTCTTGTCACCTGCCTCATTTCCTTCTCTCCCCTCGAAACCTACACTGTGATAACTTTAAGAAGGTCAATGAAGATTTGTGAAGGACAATAGTACATTCATCTATTGTTTCACTCGTTCTCTCACTCAACTCTTATCATTTGCCTCAGTTCTCTTCCGTTCACTCGAAACGTACACTGCGATAACTTTTAAAAGGTCACTGAGGATTTCTGCTGGATAACAGGACATTAATTTCTAATTCTGCGTTTGACATAGTAGATTTACCCGCAAGTAGGCGCAGACTAATTAAGTAATATGATTGACTAATAAATTACGAGTATTCTCACGATGCAAAATATAAATTATCACTACGGTAATTATCAGTGTGTCAGTGTTATACACAGGGGAATCTGAACCAGTTATTATGCGCTATCTCGCAACCGCTATTCATGCTATTTCACAGTAATACAACTATACAACTGAAACTGCCTTATATTCGTTAACAATTCATTAAGGACTTCTGCAATGCATAACGTATTGAGACTGTACAAACAAGTCTCATTACTGTTAGACAAAGGATAACCCAGTCCCTTCACTAAGAACTATCTTTACTAGTGTCCATAGGCTATTCATGCCACTCTTACTGATTGCTTTACCATTTCACTAAGGCTATTCTACAACCAGTATCAGCAAATGCCACACATACATACACACACACACACACACACACACACACACACACACACACACACACACACACACACACACACACACACACACACATTGTCATGAACTTCTGCCGCTGACTGATATTTTCGTCCAGGTTAATCGTGTTTTGCTCTCATTCATCTTTGTCTCGTCCTCCCACACACGTATTGGCGGAGGCGGGCACTCATTACGACAACCCTCTTTCTCTCTCTCTCTCTCTCTCTCTCTCTCTCTTTCCGTCTCTCTCTTTCCGTCTCTCTCTTTCCGTCTCTCTCTCATCCACTTTTCTATTTATGGATTTCTCATTTGCAGAATTAATCTATAATTTCTGTTCCTTTCTTCTCCTTGTCTCTTCTGGTTTAGGTTTCATCATTACTCGTCCTCCTCCTCCTCCTCCTCCTCCTCTTTTTTTGTTCCTTCTTCCACTTTCTTGGATTTCTTTATTACCTTTCAATGCTTTCCCATCTCCCTTTCTCATTTTATTCTTTTGTTTTCCTCCTGTTTTTATCTTTTGGTTTCTTTATCAATTTTTATTCTCTGTTTTCTAATTCTCGACCATCTCCTTTCCGTCTTCCATCTTCTCCAACAAGTACTTTTAATTCCTTTCTTCTTTTTTTCTTCTTCTTCTTCTGCTTCTTCTTCTTTTTAATCATCATCATCATCATCTAGATTTATTTCCTTTTCCAGCAATCGCCCCTCCTCCTCCTCCTCCTCCTCCTCCTCCTCCTCCTCCTCCTCCTCCTCCTCCTCATTTTCCTCTTTCTTCTCCTCTTCAATCATCGTCTGCCATTGTGATTTTTTCATCGTTTCGGTATATTTCATCCTCTTCTTTTCCAGTCTTTCACTTCTCTTTTAATAATGCTCCAGCCATATTTTTTTTACATTGCTTTTAATTTCCCTTTTTCTTTATTCCAATCATTCATCATTTATTTTCCTTTTTTTTGCGCCCTGCCAAGCTTTTATTGTTTTTCCTTTCATATTTTCCTCCGGTATAATAGACTGTGAGTTATTTTTCTTACATTTTTTTTCTTTTGAGTTCCTGACTGCCTTCATTCATCTCTCTCTCTCTCTCTCTCTCTCTCTCTCTCTCTCTCTCTCTCTCTCTCTCTCTCTCTCTCTCTCTCTCTCTCCAGTCCAATAATGCTCGCCTTTCAGTTTACGCTTCTAGTATTTACTCGTTTTCTCTTTTCTTATCTTTCTCTGTTTCTCATCCTTCTTCTTCTTTTTCTCCAATCTCTTCTACTCGACTTATCCAATTTACTTGTCCTTCCCCGAAGCCTGCCTGTCTGTCACTTTCTGGCCACTTAAGAGGCAGCTCTCAACTTACTTAGCGCCTGTAACACCTTCCCAAAACGCACACACACACACACACACACACACACACACACTGTCACTTATTTCTCGTTGTTTTCTTGTCATTCCTTCTCTCAGTTAAAAATATAAATCTCTTGAACAGAGTTATTTTTTTCCATCTTTTTTTTTTTTTTACATTTTACGTCTGTGAGATTATTATCTGTTCATGTTTTCTGTTTTTTTTTTATTTCTTTGTTGTTGTTGTTGCTGTTGTTGTTGCTGTTGTTGTTTATCCTTTCATATCTTATTTGTTAATATTCTTGAAATGTCGGACTATTTTTTTCTCGAGAATTTTCTTTCCTGCTCCATTTCTTTCTTACGTGGTCATTATTTAACTTTCTGGCTATTGCTTCTCACATATTTTACTCTCTCTCTCTCTCTCTCTCTCTCTCTCTCTCTCTCTCTCTCTCTCTCTCTCTCTACTACGCAACTTCACTTCCATTCCTCACTTTCTCTCTCTCTCTCTCTCTCTCTCTCTCTCTCTCTCTCTCTCTCTCTCTCTCTCTCTCTCTCTCTCTCTCTCTCCTGCATTCTACCCTCTTCACATCCTTCCCTTTCCTCCCCTTCTATTTCCTTCTTTATCTTTCCCTCCATTCGCTTTTCTTTTTCATCTCTTCTCCTCGTTTCCTTCCTTACTTCCCTTTGCTTCCATTCCATCTCCTTCCTTTCTCACTTTGCACCCTTAATCCTATCCCCTCCTCTCTTTTCATCTCGCAGTCCTTTCCTTCCTCTTTTCTTCTTTGCTCTCTATCCTTCCATATTCTCTCCTAGCCTTCGACATGGTACCCTTACTACAAATCCTTACTTCATTCCGCTTCCCTTCGTACCTTCACTTCTCCTCTCCTTCCTCCACTCCTCCTCTCCCCTTCCCACCTGATCCAAGAGGCGAGGTGAGGCGAGGTCTCATCTCCTCCTCAGCGTGGATGTGGGTAATTTCCACCTCTGAATAGACAATTAGCGGTGTTAATCATCATATAATACGGCGGGATTCAGAGGCAGCTCAGCCACGTGGGCCATTGTGCAGGTAATCACCTCTGCGGCGCTCACCTTCCTGCACGTCATATCGATTCTGTTCCTCAAACACTTTTATTATTATTTTTTTTTTTTTTCCTCCCACGGTGCTCCGCTGTGATGAGGCTTGAGCAGAGGAGCTGGTGGTACTTCATACTCCTCGCTTTAATTACTTTCCTTGGACTTTAATTTGCCTTTCTTTTTTTTCATTACTGAGTTGTTTGTGTGTATTTATGTGTGTGTGTGTGTGTGTGTGTGCGTGTGTGAGTTGGCGGGGGGGAGGGGGGATTGGTGGGTGGGTGGGTGCGTGGGTGGATGTGTGGGTGTTGTATTTATTTTTTTTTATTTTTTTTTATTGTCTGTGTTTGTTGTATAATCTCGAAATGAAATATCTTCTTAGTTTTTCATGTTACACCTCGTTTAGTTTCGTGAACTGAAATTAGTTTATTGCTCTCTCCTTTTTGGCTATTGTTTTTGTGTATTGTTGTTGTTTATTGGTAATGTTTGATTAGGTAACGTGAAACTAACGTTCTGGAAGTATGCATAATAATTGTGACCTTAATTTTATTCATTATTTTGTTAATATATTTATGTGTGTAGTTTAGTGTACTTATTCCCAAGTATTAATCAATAAAAAAAACAGTCAGTCAATCAATCGATCTCTCTACCTACCTACCTACCTACCTCCTATCTATCTATCTATCTATCTATCTATCGGCTTACCTAACTACCTAGTTATTTATCTATCTACGATTACATCGATCAGTCAATCTTTCTATCTATTTACCTATCTGTCCATCTATCTATCTACTAAGTAGTGTAAATCCTCGTTTTTTCCTCAGTTTTACTTTAGATTTTTGGCTGCGTTGGAAAAAAAAAAAAAAAGTCTCGGTGAGTTACGGTATTAAGAGTTTCCTCCCACCTAAGACTTCCACTCACGCCGCCCACTTGTGTCTCCTCCCACGCCAGCCAGCCAGAGGCTTAATGAACTTATGGTGTATTATTCTCATTATTATTGTTGTTGTTGTTGTTGTTGTTGTTGTTGTTGCTTTTGTTGTTGTTATTATTATTATTACTATTATGATTATAATAATAATAATAATAATAATAATAATAATAATAATTATTATTATTATTATTATTATTATTATAATTATAATAATTATTATTATTATTATTATTACTACTACAACTACTACTACTACTACTACTACTACTAGTGCTACTACTACTACTACTACTACTACTACTACTATTACTACTACCATGTCCACTACTACTACTACTACTACTACTATCTACTACTACCACTACTTCTATTACTACTACTACTACTACTACTACTACTACTACTAGTACTACTACTACAAAATATAATAATAATAATAATAATAATAATAATAATAATAATAATAATAATAATAATAATAATAATAATAAAAATAATAATAATAATAATAATAATAATAATAATAATAATAATAATAATAATAATAATAATAATAACAACGATTCACTACTACTGCTGCTGCTACTACTACTACTACTACTACTACTACTACTACTACTACTACTACTACTACTACTACTGCTGCTGCTGTTGCTGCTGCTGCTGCTGCTGCAAACACTACTACTACTACTACTACTACTACTGGTACTACTACTATACTACTACTACTACTACTACTACTACTACTACTACTACTACTACTACTACTACTACTACTATACTCTACTACTACTACTACTACTACTACTACTACTACTGCTGCTACTGCTACTACTACTACTACTACTACTACTACTACTACTATCAGTACTACTACTATTACTACAACTGCTACTATTACTACTACTACTACTACTACTACTACTACTACTACTACTACTACTACTACTACTACTACTACTACTACTTCTGTTACTACTATTACTACTACTGCTACTATTACCACTACTACTATACTACAACTACTCCTATTGTAATCGTTACTACCATCACTGTTACTATTTTTAACGTGTGTGCGCGCACACACACACACACACACACACACACACACTTTACTGAAATTGAGAAGTACTTTGTGCTGGAAAATGCCTTGTCGGTTTAATATCAAGAAAGAAGAGGGGAAAAAAAAGAGCGGAAATGAACAGAGAAGAGAAGGGAGAGCTCTGAACCGGAAGGAATCTTATGAAAGTAATAATAATAATAATAGTAATAATAATAATGATAATAGTAATAACAATAATAATAATAATAATAATAATAATAATAATAATAATAATAATAATAATAATAATAATAATAATAATAAAAAGAAGAAGAAGAAGAAGAAAAATAACAGCAGCAGCAGCAGCAGCAACAACAACGACAACGACAATAACAACAACAACAACAACTACTACTACTACTACTACTACTACTACTACTACTACTACTACTACTACTACAAAAAAAAAGATAAAGAAAAATACAACGAAGAATGAATGAATAAACTAGAGACAGACAGTAACAAAGGAAAGGAAGCGAAACCCGCACAGAGGATGTAAGTCAAATGGAAGTGTGCAAGGCCGGAAGCGGCAAGAACAAGAGCTTTAAAATTGCCTAAATTAACAACTTCCCTTTGATTTCTATAGGTGGCAGTGGCAGTGGCGGTGGTGGTGGTGGTGGTGGTGGTGGTGGTGGTGGTGAAGCAGCAAAAGAAAAGGAGAAAAGGAGAAAAAAGTAAAATTGTCAGGCTTGGGTCTCTATGTGCACTGCGAGAATACCGTGACAATGAATATCGGTAAAAAAGAATAAACAAAAAGGAAAAAAAAGTAAAACGAGACATAAACCCACATTGATCGGGGGAATTTGAAGCCAAAGTGAAGGAGGAAAGTGGGATAAAAAAATGAAATGACGTAGCGCTGATTTCATATACAGCTGGGTTTGCGTTGCCAATATTGACACAGAAGAAAAAAAGGGTAAATGAATAAACGAAAAAAATACGGATAGAGTCACAAGCAACAGAAAGGGTGGTGGTGGGATATTGAACATTAAATATTCTCACCCGATATTCCAAAAAGATTCTCCTGCTGTGGGAATAATTTTGTTGGAGCGACGGCGGAGCGACGGAGGGCGGCGAGTGGTGGTGGTGGTGGTGGTGGTGGTGTTTTTTTGTTATTGTGTTTGCTGTTGTTGTAATGGTCAGGGGCAGGGAAAGGCGTGTGTTGCCGGTTCGAAGTCAATTTCTTTAATATCAGGCACACGCATTAATATCACATGTATGCAGGGCCATTCAAAAACTAAAGGAAAGCAAGTGTTGGAAGTGCAGCATTTTCCCCTTCAAAATTTTCACCTTGCTCCTTCTTTATTACCTAAAGATTTTCAGTCAGTCAATCTAGATCTACTGAACAGTTAATATACCGGAACATAAACTAGTAGCAGCAATGGTTCCGATCAGTTTTATTTTTATTTATTAATTTATTTCCGGTATCAAAACACATTGCTATCAAATATATCTTGGAGGAAATCTCTATGTACAGAAAGAACATATCTTAAGGTAATAAATATATGTGCGTGATGAATCTGTCTAAAGAAGAATTTCTAGAACTGTGAGAATAGGAATGTCCAGAGAGCCGATAACAGTATACCCACTTGCTTTTGTACATTACCCAGTATGTGCATCTTTCATTCCTTCTCTGCATCTTTTTCACCGCACGATTCTTCTCTCCCCCTCTATCTCCTTCCTTTCCTCGTTCCTTCATGTTCGCTTCCGCCTCTTCCCCTCCTTCCGTACCCTTCTTCCCTCCTTCGCCAGATGTATCTTGCGTGTCATCACCAAGTTTATGATTAGTGTTGGTAAACGTTAAAAGCATGACTGGGTATTGAACCCAGCCATTGTTTCATCTTTATTCTTGTTTTCAATGCACAGAAGAACCATTAAGGACTGCCCTCAATCTCAAATACCTCGCCAGCTTGCAATTCTCAATCATCAGGCGTAAGCCACGCCTCGCCTGCTGCTGGTTGAGTGGGAAGGATTGGGTGCTCACCATAAGAAATCATAAAAAGCAGCGAAAACCTGCATTTGTTATGCCCTATAATAAAAAAAAAGGGAAAAATAAATGAACAGGGAAACGGTACAGGAAAAAGTGCGCAGGACAAATGGCAATGAAACAAAAAAGGTTCATACCTCAAAATAAAAATGCCATAACATTCCATTATTTCCTATGTGACAATTTTTACTTGTCCGAAATTTTTGACATATTCCAATAACATTTTACCTTGATTTCTTTCTGTGACATTTATTCACTTGATATATATATATATATATATATATATATATATATATATATATATATATATATATATATATATATATATATATATATATATATATATATATATATATATATATATATATATATTTTTTTTTTTTTTTTTTTTTTTCTATTTATTTATTCATATTATATATATTTTTTGGGGGGAGGGCACCTTTTTTTCTGATTACCGCAGTCAGTCAGTCCTTATTCCTGTATGCAGCGGTTTAACTTCAACACATAGATGACGCATACCTTTGCTTAAACATTTTCGCAATGGAACTTGCAACGAGATCCTGTTATACCTCTAGGAAAAGAAAAAAAAAACACTACAAAAAAATATGCATGCACGTGCCAATATTACAATCTTTTCTAGGCTCCACGACCCCTACACTCTCTTCACCTCGTCTTTTCACTCCTAGGAAATGGATATTCAAGGCAGACCCTACATGAATCATTGCTCGGAGGTATTTGATCACCAAGACAGAGGAGAGATTTAAGGAGCGTTCAGAGTACCTTCTTGTGGTCGGGTCTTCCCGTATAGAGCAATATGATCACAGAAAAATTACCCTAAATGGATGACTGCTAGGTTAAAACATTATATATGGCGGATGAAAAGTATATTCAAGAGATTAAGGATAGGTGAAGAAGTTCTAAGGCCACAATATAATGAATTAGTTAGGAGGTTAACGAGGAAAGCTAAGGGCAATTATGAATTAAAGGTAGCCAGCCAGGCGAAGACGAACCCCCAATGGATTTTATCAGGTATACAGGACGAAGAATAAGGATACTATAGGTCCATTAAAGGCAGCAGATGGGGAGCTGGTTAGTTCTCGGGAGGAGATTAGTAAAATTCTGAATGAGTATTTTTAACTGTTTTCACCCAGGAAAACATGCAGGATATGCTAAATACTGAACAGATGTTTAAAGCAGATGAGAATGAGAAGCTGACAGATATTTCCATAACTAAGGAGATAGTGGAACAAGAGATAGATAGGCTAAAAAATTTAAAGACACCAGGACCAGATGAAATATATCCCAGAGTACTTAAGGAATGCAAAGAGGTTATTAGTGAGCCGTTAGTTTCTGTCTTTAGGAAATCACTCGAGTCAGGTGAGGTACCAGTAATGAGGAGGCAGGCTAATGTAGTACCCATCTTTAAGAAAGGAGATAAAATTTTAGCATCTAATCGTAGACCTGTCAGCTTAACTTCAGTTGTGGGTAAAATATTGGAGTCAATTACAGCGAAGAATATTAAGGAGCATTTAGATAAACATAACTTGATAAATCAGTCACAGCATGGCTTCGCGAAGGGAAGTCTTGCCTGACGAACTTGTTAAGTTTTTACAGTAAAGTGTACGAGGCAGTAGATAATGGTGATAGTTATATCATTTTATATCTGGACTTTAGTAAAGCATTTGACAAGGTACCCCATCAAAGGCTCCTGAGAAAGGTTAGGGCACACGGGATGGATGGAAAGGTGTTAGACTGTATAAGGTCATGGCTAAGCGACAGGCGACAAAGGGTTGTAATAAACGGCTCTAAATCCGAGTGGGGTGGGGTCATGTAATTAGTGGGGTGCCACGGGGATCAGTATTAGGGCCAGTGTTGTTTTTAATATATATATCAATGACTTGGATAGTGGAATTAGTAGTGATGTTAATAAATTTGTGTATGACACAAAGATAGGTAGATTAATTAGGTCAGAATCGGATGCCATTGCCTTGCAGGCAGATTAAGATAAGATGAATGAACGGACGGACAGATGGCACATGCAGTTTAATATCAATAAATGCAAAGTACTTAGCGTAGGTAGAGAAAACACACACAGTAGGTACACAATAGACAACGAAACTGGTAGGTACAGGGTACGAGAAAGATTTAGGAGTTATATTTAGCTCTGAACTCCGTATAGGAAAACAATGCATAGAGGCCAGAAACAGGGCAAATAGGGTAATAGGATTCATTTTTAGGAGAGTTAAAAGTAGAAGGCCGAAGTAATATTAAAGTTATACTTGTCGCTGGTCAGACCTCATCTAGACTACGCTGTACATTTCTGGTCCCCACATTACAGGAAAGATTTAGGTCTATTAGAATCAATACAGAGGAGAATGACTAAAAGGATACAGGGGATGAGGAGTATTCCTTACGAGGGGAGATTGAAGCTGTTAGATTTACATTCTTTAGAGAGACGTAGGTTAAGAGGGGACCTAATAGAAGTCTTTAAGTGGTATAAAGGTTATAACAAAGGGGTGTAAACAAAATTCTTAGGATCAGCAACCAATATAGAACAAGAAATAACAGGTTCAAGCTTGAAAAATTTAGGTATAAGAAAGATAAAGGAAGAAATTGGTCCTCAAATAGAGTGGTAGAGGAGTGGAACGGACTCAGTAAGCATGTTGTTAGTGCTAAGACATTAGGGAGCTTTAAGAGAAGATTAGACGGGTTTATGGATGGGGATGATAGGTGGAAATAGGTAGGTATATTTCATACAGGGACTGCCACGTGTAAGCGTGGTCGCTTCTTGTAGCTTCCTTTATTTCTTATGTTCTTATATTCTTATGTCTTATAAAGTGAGCATCGACACAACTACGAGGTGACCACCGGACTGACGGGAGGGGAACAATAGACAGACAATAGACTAACAACAATAGACTAACTGACTGACTGACTGATTTATTGATTAATAATATTAGGCGCCACAACAACTGATAATATACCGCTATCCACTAAAGCAGTTAAAAAAAATTATGATGAAGAAAAATAATAAAGGATAATAAAAGATAGATGAGCATTACTTGAAAACTAAGTGAATCTACTAGTTTAGTTTTAGTTTTGAAACTAAACTAAAACATTAAGAAAATCATAATGAAAGAAAAAAGAACAAATAAAAATAAATAAATAAACATTACTTAGAAATAAAGTGAGTCTACCAGTTTATAATACCTTAAAACGTACTTCCGTTAGCAATACATGAGTTAAACAGCGCTTCACGAGACAACAGCGAGAACAAGTGGCTGATCCATTAGGAGGCGAGCAGCCCGGCTTTAGACATGACAAGATATGTGGTCATTCCAATGGCCAAGATGTTTGTACCCTTGCTAATCCACTTGCCTTACGCATCAACCTAACCTCCTCAATTCCTCAATGTCACAGCAAGTCAACATCGATTTGCCAGGAATAGTCAAGTTTATGCCACTACCACTGGTTGTGGAGAGGTGCTGGTGGTTGTAGTGGTGGTAATGGCGGTTGTTTTTACACGAACTTAGAATGGATTTCGAAAATAAACAAACCTGTAAATCCTCGCAAGGCAAATTGATTTCACTACACTAATACTGCAAGGAGAAGAAAACTACCAGGATTATAGAAGAAGTGAGAGAGAGAAAAAAAAAGAATAATCCACAGAAAGACGATGAGTATAAATACTTGTTGGTATAGTAATGAGCTGGGCGTACAGTGAAGGTGAAGGCACAGTGTGATGGTGTCGGTAGTAGTAAAACGAGCAGTATTCACGGTAAAAAAATTAATGGTACAATAAAGATATTTTCCTATTCTTTGTTGTCCCTTCAGTTTTATAGATCAGTCATCCTATCACTCACGATAAAAGGGTGAACTCGACCATTATGCTAGTGACGGAATGTACCGTCACCACCATCACCATCACCAGTAAAGACCAGCATGAATGAGTAATGGTTTTGAATGTTTTCAAAAGAGCTTTACTGTCACATAAAAATATAATGAGTCGATGAATGGGTAAATCAATATACAGGTAATGTTAGGACCTAGCTACGGTGTTTTTTATTGATTTTTTTTATTTTGATATCAACTTTTCATCAAGACATATACCAAGCATCCAAAAAGATGAAGATGGACATTAATAATGAGTAAATTTCGATATTCACAAAGAAAAGTGGGCGCGTCTACACACACAGTCACACACACACACACACACACACACACACACACATACACACACACACACACACACACACACACACACACACACACACACACACACACACACACACACACACACACACATATAATACTCCAAATGTACGTGGTATTTTTCAACATATAAATTTGTGGTCATAACACTCGTTACACGTCACTGACATCTATTTCATAAATTATGTCTGTCTGGCACAAAGCTTTCATTTCCAAACTACCCTTCTACGGCTTCTATCCTTCTCTCTGTAACTTCATCTTAAGTTTCCTTTCAGACCGTTCTATTGTTGATGTGATAGACGATTACTGTTCTTCTAAATCTATTAACAGTGATGTTCCTCAGGGTTCTGTCCTGTCACCCACTCTCTTTCTATTATTCATCAATGATCTTCTAATCTAAACTTTTTGTCCTATCCACTCCTACGCTGATGATACCAGCCTGCACTCTTCCACGTCTTTCAGAAAGTAAACAGTTCACGGAGGGAAGCCACACAACGCCTAACTTCTGATCTCTCAAAAAAAAAGTATCTGATTTGGGCAGAGCAAACTTTCTATTGTTCAATGCCTCAAAAATTCAATTCCTCCACCATCAACTCAACACAACCTTCCAGACATCCATTCTCTCTTCTTCAATGACCCTGAACTGTCCCCCTCTTCTACACTGAACATCCTCGGTCTGTCCTTTACTTATAATCTAAACTGGAAACTTCACATTTCATCTCTAGCTAAAACAACATTTATGAAGTTAGCCGTTCTGAGTCGTCTCCGTCCGTTTTTCTCACCCTTCCAGCTGCTAACTCTGTACAGGGGCTTTATCCGTCCATGTATGGAATATATTTCACATGTCTGGGAGGCTTCCACTCATACCGCTTTTTTAGACAGAGTGGAATCAAAAACTTTTCGTCTTATCAACTCCTCTCCTCTAATTGACTGTCTTCAGCCTCTTTCTCATAGCCACAATGTTGCATCTCTTGCTATCTTCTGCAGATATTTTCATGCCAAATGCTCTTCTGATGTTACTAACTACATGCCTCCCGTCCCCTCGTGGCTTCGCTGCACAAGGCTTTCTTCCTTCTCTCACCTCTATTCTGTCCACCTCTTCAATGCAAGAGTTAACCAGTATTTTTAATCATTCATCCCTTTCTCAGGTAAACTCTGGAACTCCCTGCCCGCTTCCGTATTTTCACCTTCCTATGACTTGAACTTTTTCAAGAGGGAGGTTTCAAGACACTTATCCTGTAAGTTTTGATTTCCGCTTTTGACTCTGTTTGGGGACCGTCACCTCAGTGGACCTTTTTCTTTTTTTATTACAGTTTTGTTGCCCTTGGCCGGTGACACTCCAACATATAAAAAAAAAAAAAAAGAGCCGAAGTTCGACAGACCGTAGCTATTGTACTGAGCTTTGCAAACAAGTATGTATGTATCATGATTGCAATAGTAGGTATTAAACTTTACTTACTTACACGTCTGTTTCATAAGGGACGATTTTATTTTACCAATACGAGTATAACACTCATCCAGTTCACTAACGCTATGAGCTCCGATCTACTACAAGTGAGAAAACCTATAAAAAAAAAAAAAAAACACACAGGTAAAAGACATGGTTCCCATAATGGCTTACATATATGGTTTCCCATATAGGACGGTTTGCATGCACTTTAGCATTTTGGTACCTTACATAACGTGTTTTTCTAAATCTGGTGGCTATGTAAAAAACACGTCAAAAGACACCGACCCCTAATGTTTCATTTTCACATTTTACTTAGTTTGCACTACATTCGATTCTATTGTGAAAACTGTCACCCTGCAGCAACAAAAATATGATAAGAGTTCATCTTTTTTGTAATCGAAATTGTTGAGGTTATGAATGATTGCTGTTTTAGAAAATGAACACCCTAAATAAAGCAGGGAGATGGATATAAGATAAATTAATTGTAAAATAAAGCCCTTGTCTAATGATGAAAACAATTTATTTCATATATATAGACACCTGTTCAGATGGAACACTTTATAGCTGCGACGATATTTATCTGAAGATGGGTGAAAAAAGAAAGGTTAGCCACGGTTTTGAGTGAGTGCTCCCTGTGCATCTATGCCATCAAATCATAACAGCAGGAGAGATCAGTGGTGAGGTGGTGAGGTGACAGGTGGCGAGTCGGTCACTAGGGGATTATGCAATTGATGCTCCCAGCCAATTATGCGACAGTAGTGAGGACAGACACCAAAGTCAGGCAGCACCAGAATCAGATCAGAATCGTAACTTTTTATAATCCTGATCGTTACTGATGACACACCCCAGAATTAAACAGGCACAAGCAATTAAGGAAATAAGGTTAGATTATCAGATAAGCCTCTTCCCTTCCACTCACAGCCTGTAGGGAGCCAGTGACTGGATGAATGCTGCAGTCCTCATCGCGGCAAAGTTAAAAAAAAAAAAAAAAAAAAGAGAGAAAAAAATGGTTTGTTAATATGAATCTAAATCTCTAGTATATGAATGACAGAACCGTAATCTTGAAATATAACCAGTTAACAACCAATTATTGTGAACTGCCGATAATTACCAATATTACATAATGTTGAATTTATTCTTGTGATGATAGGCATTTACTAAGCGAAAAGTCTATACCAAGTTGAAAACGTTTCAGAAATATTGTATCAAATTACGTTGGAGAAAGTTTTATTACATACTGAAGATCACATGGAAACAACCTAAATGAATAAATTTAATCCAGAAAGCTATGACTTGGCTTCTCATGATTAAATTACACGAAGAGCAGCTAGTTTCGGAACTGTGGCATACTCAAGAAAAGGAAACCACCAATAACTGGGTCCTGAAAAGCAATGCTGCCTTGGATACAAGTGCTCGTGTCTCACTGCCAGTCTCATTCTCCACGTGGCTCGCTCCCACCAAGAGAGCAAACCCTCACTCGACACCTCGTCAAAAAAAACAACCTATTGCATGAAGTGTAGAAGTGAAGGCCCTCTCGTGTGAGATAAAACCAACTCTGAAAATAAATAA
>NC_087156.1:7980000-7985000 GCF_035594125.1 Scylla paramamosain
GTGTGTGTGTGTGTGTGTGTGTGTGTGTGTGTGTGTGTGTGTGTGTGTGTGTGTGTGTGTGTGTGTGTATGTGTGTGTGTGTGTGTGTGTGTGTGTGTGTGTGTGTGTGTGTGTGTGTGTGTGTGTGTGTGTTTGAGTACGAGGAACACCGGGTAATAAAAATCCAATAATAGAAAAAAAAAAAGCCCCACTGAGATGCCGGTCCCCGAATAGGGTCCAAAGCGGTACTCAAAAATTGAAGAATAAGTGTCTTGAAACCTCCCTCTTGAAGGAATTCAAGCCATAGGAAGGTGGAAATACAGAAGCAAGGAGGATGGGAAGCATGTAGTTAGCAAGATTAGAAGAGCAGTTAGCATGAAAATAACAGTAGAAGATAGCAAGAGATGCAACATTGCGGCGATGAGGAAGAGGCTGAAGAGTTGATGAGACGAAAAGCTTTTAATTCCACCCTGTCTATAAGAAAGGTATGAGTGGAATCCACCCCCACCTTAAGACATGTGAAGCATATTTCATACATGGACGGATAAGGCCCCTTTTATAGAGTTAACAGCTGCAAGGATGAGAAAAACTGGCGGAGACGTTTCAGAACACCTAACTTCATAGAAGCTGTTTTACCTAGAGAAAAGATGTGAAGTTTCAGTTTAGATTATAAGTAAAGGACAGACCGAGGATGTTCAAAATAGAAGAGGGGGACAGTTGAGCGTCATTGAAGAAGAGGTGATAGTTGTCTGGAAGATTGTGTTGAGCTGATAGATGGAGGAATTGATTTTTTGAGGCATTGAACAATAATAAGTTTTCTCTGCCCTAATAAAAAATTTTAGAGAGATCAGAAGTCAGGCGTTTTATGGCTTCCTTGTGTGAAGTTGTTACTTCCTGAATAAGTTGGACGTCTACGAAAAGCCGTGGAAAAGAAGAATATAAATAAAAATAGAAATAGAAGTCGATAGGACAAGAAGTTTGGTTTAGAAGATCACTGATGAATATTATGAAGAGGGTGACAGGACAGAACACTGAGGAACACCACCGTTTATAGATTTAGGAGAAGAGCAGTGACCTTCTACCACAGCAGCAAAAGATCAGTCAGAAAGGAAACTTGAGATGAAGTTACAGAGAGAAGGATAGAAACAGTAGAAATCAAAGCTTTGTGCCAGACTCTATCAAAAGGTGTTGAAATGTCTAAGGAAACAGCAAAAGTTTCACTAAAGTCTCTAAAAGAGAATGATCAAGACTCAGTAAGGAAAGCCAGAAGATCACCAGTAGAGAGGTCTTGACGGAACTCATACTGGCGATCAGATAGAAGGTTGTGAAGTGATAGATGTTTAAGAATCTTTCTGTTGAGGATAGATTAAAAAATTTAGATTGGCAGGAAATTAAAGCAATAGGACGGTAGTCTGAGAGATTAGAACGGTCACCCTTTTTAGAAACAGGCTGAATGTAGACAAATTTTCAGCAAGAAGTAACGGTAGATGTTAACAGACAGAGTTGAAAGAGTTTGATTTGGCAAAGTACAAGCACGGAGGCGCTGTTTCGGAGAACAATAGGAGGGACCCCATCAGATCCATAAGCCTTCCGAGGATTTAAACCATCGAGGGCATAGAAAACATCGTTGCGAAGAATTTTAATAGGTAGCATGAAGTAGTCAGAGGGTGGAGAAGAGGAAGGAACAAACCCTGAATCATTCAAGGTAGAGTTTTTAGGAAAGGTCTGAGCGAAAAGTTCAGCTTTAGAGATAGATTACATGGCAGTGATACCATCTGTTTGAAATAAAGGAGGGAAAGAAGAAGCAAAGTTGGTGGAGATGTTTTTAGCTAGGTGCCAGAAGTCACGAATAGAGTTAATCTTGAAAAATTTTTACACTTTCTATTAATGAAGGAATTTTTGGCTAGTTGGAGAACAGACTTGGCATGATTCCGGGCAGAAATATAAATCACATGAGATTCTGGTAATGGAAGACTGAAGTACCTTTTATGGGCTACCTCTCTATCATGTATAGCACGGGAACAGGCTGTGTTAAACCAACGGTTTAGGTCGAGAAAAAAGAGTGAGTAAATGTACGCCTCCGTGCCAGACACTTTCATCTCTATTATGCGCTCGACACGCAGAAACGGGTCTCTGACACGGGAGCAGTAATCATTCCAAGGAAAATAGCAAAATACCTTCTCAGGTCCCCCAACAACTAGCAGAGGCAAAACGCAGAGGCACCTCCGCTTAGGGGCTCCTGAGGAGGGATACCCGAGGAGGACGAGATACGGATATGAGATTGTGATCAGAGAAGCCCAACGGAGAAAATAGGGTAATAGCATAAACAGGATTAGAGGTTAGGAAAAGGTCAAGAATGTTGGGTGTATCTACCTGACGGTCAGGAATACGAGTAGGTATTGCACCAATTGCTCTAGGTCGTGGAGGATAGCAAAATTAAAGGCTAGTTCGCCAGGATGGTCAGTGAAGGGAGAAGAAAGCTAAAGCTGGTTTGGACATTGAAGTCTCCAAGAATGGAGATCTCCGCAAAAGGGAAGAGAATCAGAATGTGCTCCACTTTGGAAGTTAAGTAGTCAAAGAATTTCTTATAGTCAGAAGAGTTAGGTCATAGGTATACAGCACAGATATATTTAGTTTAAGAGCACTTAAGCAGTCGTAGCCAGATGGCGAAAAACTTGGAAAATTCAAGAGCGTGGGCACGAAAGCAGGTTAAGCCGTTGCGCACATAGACGCAACATCCAGCTTTGGATTGAAAATAAGAATAGAGAGAGTAGGAGGGAACAGAAAATGGGGTACTGTCAGTTGCTTCAGACACCTGTGTTTCTGTAAGGAAAAGAAGATTAGCTTTAGTAGAGGAGAGGTGGTGTTCTACAGATTAAAAATTAGATCTAAGACCGCGAATGTTGCAGAAGTTACTGAAGAAGTTGAGGGGATGTCAAAACACTTAGGTCGATACCAGAAGAGCAGTCCGACCTCGGGACATTTGTGGTCCCCTCCCCAGATGTGTGTGTGTGTGTGTGTGTTTGTGTGTACTTAGCACCGCAAATTAACATATAAATGCTCCATAAGTCATTTTACTTATAATAATATTTACGTCGCTGTTTCTAGAAAGATTTAGTATTTTTTTTTCCAGAAGTTAAAGCATAGTAGCAAGGTCCAGAGAGAGAGAGAGAGAGAGAGAGAGAGAGAGAGAGAGAGAGAGAGAGAGAGAGAGAGAGAGAGAGAGAGAGAGAGAGAGAGAGAGAGAGAGAGAGAATCTTATTTGAATATATCTCAATAGAAAGTGAAAGAATAACGGGAAAATGAATGGGAGAAGGAGGAGGAGGAAGAGGAAGAGGAGGAGGAAGAGGAGGAGGAGGAGAAGGAGGAGGATAATGAAGTAGAAAAAGAAGGCATTATATAGTGAAAAGAGAATAAAGAAAAAAGAAAAATCAAGATAAGTAGACGAGGAGAGCGAGAGGGAGGAAAGTGAGGAAGTAGGGACGAATGAGAGACGAACAAGAGAGTATAAGATTGAGTCAAGTTGTAATGTGAGAGTTGCAATTTTTTTTCATTTAACTGAGAGACAGAAATAAAGCGTACTGAAGACTGTTGTGTGGTACATGATATCAATGCTTCTTTCCTTTATTTCTTAGAGTGTGAAGGAAAAACAGAGAAATTTTGAGAATAGGACTGAAATGGACGAAGACAAGCAAAAGTACTGCGAAACAAGGATTCCATTACCTACGCTGCTATACCTTTGTATGTTGAGTTGCACTTATACACACACACACACACACACACACACACACACTAGTGAACAAATACCGCGTAGAAAGCGACAAGAGACACATTTTTACACTTCACACCACTTGGAACAATGGTAAGGGAGATGCGACAATAACAGATCCCTTACCTTCCCCCTGCTGTCCCTTACCCGTCCCTCACGTGCCCCCCGCGCACTGCATCACTCGGCGGGGCGGAGATGGAGAGAGGGGTAGGGAGCGGCGGGCGTGGTGGGGGTGGGGGGAGATTACCTGAGCGAGATACGGCGGAGCGAGAATTCTATTGGAACCTACGTATAAAAGAGAATTCTACTCTATGTGTCAGCCAGTCCCTTTTCAGCCCCCCTCTTCCTCATACCCTATCCTTCCTCTTACATTCCTTCCCCCATTCCCTCCCCTCTCTCACTCCCTTCCTCCCTACCCTTTCCATCCCCGCAGCTGAGCATTTCCAATAGTGCTTCCAATACTATTTTCGTTCCTCGTCTATAGATAAAGAAACGGATTATGGATCAGGGGAAAATAACTCGATCTGTACAGGCGAACGTGTGAATGTATTACGTGTATCGTGCGGGTATTTGAGTGTGGGGAGACTGTGTAACTGTAGCATGTGGTGGTGATGATGGTGGTGGTGTTAATGATAGCAGTGGTAATGGTGGTGGTGGTGGTGGTTGGGGGTAGACGTAATCTAGTTTCAATCGTGTTAATAGAGCGGATTCGAGGCGCGGTGACCCAGTTTCATTATTACACGCGGTAAACTCCAAGACACACAACGGATCCATGACGTTTATTTCTTCCAATTAAAAAGCGTGGCTGCCGCGAGGAGGAGGAGGAGGAGGAGGAGGAGGAGGAACAATGGAACTCAAAGGAAGAGCAAACAGTAACGATTTTGTTGGTCTTTTAGGGCTGTTTGTGGAGACTATACAATGTAACGTACAGGCAAAGAAGGAAGGAAGATCACAAAGTCGAAGGCCTCTTCCCGCCCACCGCTCCTTTGAGACAGGGCTGGCACCAAAAATTAGAAATACTATGTAGTATGAAGAAGCTACCGGAAAGGAATGAGGAAGAGCATTAGTGGAAGGAGAAGCAGGAGGAAAAATAAATAAGAGTACATAGAAAACAGAGGAATATGCTAAACCACTATAACCGGTAAAGTATATGTGAAAAAATGTGACAGAACAGTACAAGGTTTCTCCTCCTCAGCGAAGAATCAGAGAAAAATTAAATGAAAGGAACACCACCTACTTTTTAAAGAAAACT
>NC_087156.1:7992500-8060000 GCF_035594125.1 Scylla paramamosain
GGGCTGTCATCTGTAAAAGTTGGTGCAAGTACAAAAGTTTTGAAGCCTTTGCTACGTAGCTTTGCCGATTTGGGTTTCCCAAACCTCCCATTTTTGGCGGCAACTCCAACACTTTCCTTGTAAGTCATTTAAACATGGTTCACTTGAATGCAGGGATAAACACACTCCTGATAGCATCTTCAAGGGACTCCAGCTGGGTGGTATTTTTGGGAAACAATACTACAGCAAGATTCCAGACATGCTTTGCGTCATGTGAAAATTATATGTCTGATGTGCCCATTCTTTTTCCCCCTCTTGTTACCCCGATATAATATTCACTGCTCAGTTTTTTTGGCCACATATTATTCCATTTTTTCTCTCTTTTTTTTTTCTGAAGGAGCTACACTTTTACCTTACCTATACATAATACTTCAATAGGCTGTTCATGTATCAAGATTTATAACCACAAAATATAGGGAAATTTGTTAATTATTATTTTATAGAACCATGATCTCTTACAGGATTCCGTAACTCCCTTAAACTTGCTGTCACCTCAAGGCACATGCATGGCCGTGGTATGTTCTTACGAGTGGATTCCTGCAGCTTCAGTCATTCCAGCACATATCGTAGCGATGATTAGTGGCTGTGCTTGTGCGATGCCTTCTATCGATCGTTGCATGAAGTTCAGATTTTTCTTGTTTGACTGTTCAGGAAGAATTAGACAGGTTCCTCGTAAGTGTTTTCGTGAGACAAATATAGGAAATCTGAATTTTTCCTCTTATTATATTTTCTTGTCTGGCTGCATGCTACTATTCTCTTCAGATCCTCCTGTAAAGCAATAATCCTTAATCTTTTTATCTCTCATTACCTACATAAGTAGAATATCCAGCTTTTCTATGTCCTTCGTCTGTCCATGTAATTTTTTTGCTTGAGATCTTCAGGTAAAGTGTAAGTCCTGAATCAGTCACCTCTTCTCAACAAATATCTAAGAAACTGTAACTCCCTGGTGACTCAACTTATCATCATTGCCTTTAATATTTTTTTTTTTATTTTTTTTTTACTTACTCGTAACTCTTCCAATCCGTGACACTCATAAAAGCCCTTCCAGATCCACACATCCACTATCTCTAACCCCTCCACGAAGTAGTTACTGCTCACGCCATACTACAACACTGACCATAAATACACAACCTCACCATTCTCTTTCTATACTATATCGCTCCCGTTTTCTTTCCCTCAAAGGACTGCCAAACTGCCAGGCACCTTACCCTCTCTGATGCTTCACTCGATACTGCTGTCACAATGATCACCCTTTGGTATCCACCCTTTAAACTTTTTTTTTCTCTTCCTACTTTCATATCGCATCTCCTAGTTTACCTTTCTCTTACACGTACTTGACACACACACACACACACACACACACACACACACACACACACACACACACACACATACCTAAATATATTGCTTTTGTTTCAGGTCTTTCTCGCTCCGTGCACTTGTAAATTGAACATGGCACATTATTTCATGTTAATATTATGAAGACAGGTCACGTTATTGCTGCATTCTGAATATATTCCTTTTATCAGAGTTTCACCACGTGCCTGAATATTTGCTACGCAGTTAATTTAACCCTGTTTCATCACGCCATGCTTTGCTAAATCATAATTGTATGAAATAGATGTATTTTACAGTTTTCTGCTTTCCTGTCGCTTGCTCCGCTGATACTCTGTCGTTTCTTTATATTTTACTTTTCCATAATCCTTGTATTTTCCCAGTCTCTGCTGCAGTAACTTTAATTTCAAGCCATCCATTACAATCACCACTGTATTTCTTCATAGGTGAGTCACAATACTGATGATACTCTGTTTATTACATTATCAATTACCTATTACGAATTTTCTCTCCCTTTATGAAGGTGTTACACCAGATTCGAAGGTATTGATTAGCGGTAACGCATTCATTTTTCTCCACTAAACCCTAGATAGAAATTGTTCAAGTGGTAGATAAATGAAATAGACTCAGTAATCAGTTTGTTAGTGCTGAATCATTAGGAAGCCTTAAAAGAAAAATAGACAAATTTATGGATGAGGGTGACAAGTGGAAATAGTCTGGCATGTTTCACGTGTAGGCTTGACGGCTTCTTGCAACTCCCCTTATTTATTTATTTATTTATTATTATTTTTCTTTTTTTATGTTATGTTCTTAAGCCTTCGTCCTGCCTTCTATCTCGCATATCTAGTCTCTGCTCCGCTATGATCTTGTCGTCCAGTTTTATCCATCTATAACCAAATCTTATATTGCCTTCTCTTCCCTTTCCTGCCTGTGACTGCTGCCATTCATTCTCCCACCCACGGCTGGTTCTGGTTGGTGATCGATAAATACAACGTTACACGGTTTAATTTTGAGATGATCGGACAAAACACTGGCAAGACTTCACCACCATCCTATTTGCGGGTGAAAAAATGTAAACGTCCCCTTCCCCTTTTTATTTTTTCATTTATTTATTTAAATTTATTATTACTATTTTTTTTGTTTTTTTTTGTCTGCAGTGACTTATTTTATCGCACTTAATCTTTCTATTCGCTTGCAATCCTCGCAAATTAACATCTCTCAATACTTGCATATTGTATGTCCAAATATTTCAATGTACACTGCTGCTTGGATATACATGACCTACTGAATGGCTAATGACGACACAACAATATCCATTTATTCAATTGTGTATGTACATATCAAGTGCATTAAGCTCTTTATCAAAGATGCATCACTGTATTTTGGTTGTAATTGTATTTTTTTTCCGACAATCAACTTGTTGTTTTTAGATGGTATACCTATTTACCTACCCATTAAGAGACAGATGAGATTACCTACCCATTTGAGACAGATGAGAAATTAACTAGCGAGATCAGAAGAAACGGTGGCAGAGAGATGAATATTTGAATTTTTGTCAAAATTCCCGGACAAGATACTGTGCTATATCAAATACAGATGATCCTCAAAAGGCATCCAGAAGTTCATGAATCCACGAATTAAATCTTCATTATCCCATACTTGATGTTTATACAATAACCTTCAGAAAACACAGAGTCACCTTCCGTAGCAATAATAAATGCAACTACCACTGAACTACTACTACTGTTACTACTACTACTACTATTACTACTACTACTACTACTACTACTATCACGTGTGTGTGTGTGTGTGTGTGTGTGTGTGTGTGTGTGATCACAAGCTACCTTCTCACGCTTGTTACGTCTGGCCCTTTTGCCCTGCTCCTCCCTGCAACATGTCTGCCGCTCTGCCAACTAAGAGATGATCATTAAACTGCCAAGAAAGAAAGATAGATAGATAGATAGATAGATAGATAGAGAGAGAGAGAGAGAGAGAGAGAGAGAGAGAGAGAGAGAGAGAGAGAGAGAGAGAGAGAGAGAGAGAGAGAGAGAGAGAGAGAGAGAGAGAGAGAGAGAGAGAGAGAGAGAGACGCTTTGCTTAGCCTGCGTCTCACCTTTCGCTGCACGGTACGCACGCCACGATAACTAGATGTGGCATTACCTTTGGTGGTGAGCCGTGCATCCCGGAGTTAAGTCTTGCGGTGCACACGGATAATAGGATCACGTCCGGTGGAGTCTGTTGAGTGGAAGCCGAGGATGCTGCGCCTGGCCAACAGTCGTTACTCGTGGGCGCTCGGGAACGGGTACTGACTCACAAAGGAACAAAACAGAAGACCAAAAAAGACCAAGCGGTGGCGGGTTGTTGGGGATGATGGTGCATGTTCATAACCTACATTACGCATAAAATGAGTATTGCCTAGTCTTTGTCTCTGTGTTGATTCATTAACGTTTCTCTCAAAATTCTATATATTTTATTATCCACTTAGATTGAACTAACCCCATTTAAGTTTTTTACACAGCTGTTTCGAGTCTTGCTTACACCTGTGAACTATAACCTGAAATTTGCATGCTTCCTCTCTCGAGCCTTCATTAAAAAAAAAAAAACACTAAATTCTGGGTATATTTATTTCTCTTGATTAGTATATTATAACTAAATGTTGATTGATGAGTTTTGACTGAAGCCGTAAAAAAAAAAAAATGTTTCTGACCTTTATGTAACATTTACAGAAATACCATATACACTAACGTATGATTGAGGTGAAACATAAATAACAATTCATATTTACGTAAGCATAGACACTGACGAAATATTTCTCTCTCTCTCTCTCTCTCTCTCTCTCTCTCTCTCTCTCTCTCTCTCTCTCTCTCTCTCTCTCTCTCTCTCTCTCTCTTTTTGTTTTCTCTCACTTTTTTCCAGAATTCGTTGCCACACACTTTTCATCTTTTTTAAGGTTTAGTACAATAAAATTAAAGCATTATGGAATTCTAATAATCTTCAGTCTCCTGTCTCCCCGTAATTCATCATATTTTTATTTATAGCCATAAGGAGACACAATAACAGAGAGAGAGAGAGAGAGAGAGAGAGAGAGAGAGAGAGAGAGAGAGAGAGAGAGAGAGAAAGAACGTAGCCGTCCCTGACTTTCAGTTTCACAGGTACATCAAAGGTAATGTCCTGAAATGAAATAATCGGGAAAAAAATTAACGCAATCACCATCATCATCCTCATGCAATATCGTGCTCCTATTGTTAAGGCTGCACGTGTGTGTGTGTGTGTGTGTGTGTGTGTGTGTGTGTGTGTGTGTGGTGTGTGTGTGTGTGTGTGTGTGTGTGTGTGTGTGTGTGCGCGCGAGCGCGCGTGCGTGTGTGTGTGTGTGTGTGTGTGTGTGTGTGTGTATACGAGCGCATGTGCACATACCCAGGAATTTTCGAAAGGTTAATCAATATCACTACAAAAAAAAAAAAATCTTTCCATATTTTCTTTACATTTAATTTTACTTTTCTTTCACGAAATGTGCGTTTTCAATACAAAAATAATAATAAAAAAAATATATAAAAACTATAACCTCGATAAAAGAAAAAATCTAACGATATATAGAGAGTGGTTTCACTGTTACAAAAATGGCGTAATAAAAATACTACACGCACACAACATCCATAAATCTAAACAAAATTACGATCAAAATAACAGTATAACATTTATGTTTGAATAGCTGATACAGGGAGGGAGTGGAGGAGGAGGAGGAGGAGGAGGAGGAGGAGGAGGATGAGGAGGAGGAGGAGGAGGAGGAAGAGGAGGAGGAGGAGGAGGAGGAGGGAGAGGAGGATAATCAAACAGAGGCGCAGCAGCAACAGTACAAATTGATGATCACTGTCGACAACTCCAGAAAAAAAAATACAAAATACATATATGTGTCCAGTTTAGTTTGTATGAATTCATAAAAATACAGTCATTCATTAAAAGTTGTTGTTGTTGTTGCTGTTAGGAGGGTTGGTAGTACACACATCAGTACAGTCTCTCTCTCTCTCTCTCTCTCTCTCTCTCTCTCTCTCTCTCTCTCTCTCTCTCTCTCTCTCTCTCTCTCTCTCATTCTCTCTCAGTCACATCCCACGCATCCTCACCCTTACGTCAGTACCCCTCACCCTCACCCCCAACCCAGCCTCCCCTGCTCACGTAACCTGCCTTCCCCAGTCACAGATATGAATGATATGCGTAATTAATAACGGCAAACGTCTGGCAGCTTGTGTGATAAAGAATTTCATGCATAAAAATTTAGGGGAGGGGATGGAGCTGCTGTTGGACTCGAGCAAATGGACGTGTGTGTGTGTGTGTGTGTGTGTGTGTGTGTGTGTGTGTGTGTGTGTGTTGCTTCATAGGCTTGAATATATATGGATTTCTGGTGCCGTTGTTCTTGCTCGTGTTGTGGGTTATGATGTGTGTTGTTCCTAAATAAATAAACAACTCACCGCGATGACCAAACGAAATTCATGAAAACACGCGATACACTACAAAGCAAACAGATTTTTCAAATATCTATTTATGTTACATTTGGTGATATACATCCACGTTCCTGTATTTTTATTCTCTTTTTGTTACTGTTGTTGTTGTTGTTGTTGTTGTTGTTGTTGTTGTTGTTGTTGTTGTTGTTGTTGTTGTTGTTGTTGTTGTTGTTGTTACTGTTGTTGTTGTTATTGTTATTGCTGTTATCTGTGTCAATATCGTCAAACCTTCCCTATTCTCTTCCTCCTACCAGTTCTCCTTTCCTTCGACTTTCGTTCGTTCTGCTCCTCTTCTTCTTCCTACTCCTCATTCTCCAGCTTATCTTTGCTATCCTTTCCCTCTTACTGTAGATTGTATAATGTGACTTACTGCAAACAGCCTAGATAGGGGTAATTAGTCTGCTGCAGTTTGTTCTTCCTTTAGGTAATTTTGTATCCTTTTGCTTGCCCCGACTTCCTCTTCATAATTTTTTTCTGCTTCGCTTTCCTCCTCCTTCGATTCTTATATTAGTAGTGAAGGTCAGCAAAGTAATTTCCTCAAACAGGCAGCGTTGTTACAAACATTTTTTTTTTCTTTTTCGCTGTATGCTATTCCGCATCTCAAGCGCTCTATGTTTACTCGTAATATCCTCTTACGCTTTTTCCTTCTCCTCCTCCTGTCCTTCTTCCACCTTAACTTCTTGTATTTCCCGTCCACCTTCTCCCGGTTACTCGTTCTCATTCTCTTTCTCCTCCCATTCTTTTCTTTTTTTCTTCTTTTCATCTTGTTCTTGTTCTTATTCTTCTTTTTCTTGTTCTTTTCTTCTTCTCTTTACTAACACTTCTGTTAGTAGTACTGCTAAGTTTTCGTTTCATTTCTTCTTCTTCCTTCTCTTACTCCTCCTCCTCCTCCTCCTCCTCCTCCTCCTCCTCCTCGTCCGCCACCACCATCTTCTCCACTTCCTCAACCGTCGAAATAAAGAGGAAAAACAGGATAACAACACCGTGCACCCGTAAGTACCTACTCTAACTACCCCACGCCGGCAAAGGACACGCAAACGTAATTTAGTCAAACTATTAACTTGTGCCTCATATGAAATTCCGCGCTCTGGTCCGGTGCGGCAGATTTCAAGAACATCAACCTCATTTTACTTTCACCTTTTTTTTTTTTTACGTATTCTATTGCACGCCCCGTAACATTTCAGCAGATGAGAGTAGTGTTGTATTATGATTTTTGTAGTTTCTTTTATGTACTTCTAGGATTTTTTTTTTCTCTTCCTTTTCGTGTATACATATTTATTTTTTCTTTGGGAGAAAGGAAGTAAGAGTGAGATTTTGCTGCGTTTGTTGGGGTATAAAATTATGCATGATAGGGTTAGCTTTTTGTTTTCTCTGTTTAAAAAAGTGTTGGAGGAAATGATGGAGCACGAGGAAGAGGAGGAGGAAAAGGAGAAGCAGGAAGAGGAATAAAAGGAGAGAAAAAAAAAAGCTAATGGAAGGCATGGAAAAAGGGACATCGAGATTAAACATAGCTTCAACAATAAAAAAAAAAAAAATAGGACATACAATAAGTTAAACACAAAATATATAAACGGCAAAACATGAAATAAACAAAGAAGAAAATGGAAACGGAATGTGGATGTGTATGTGTGTGTGTGTGTGTGTGTGTGTGTGTGTGTGTGTGTGTGTGTGTGTGTGTGTGTGTGTGTGATGGAGGCCGTGATAAGGGAAAAGAGTGGAAGAAAAGTATTTGGAGTCACAACAGCAGTAAGGATGAGAGATGCGATGCAGCAGGAGAGTGAGAGAGTGTGAGATGCGCCAACAAGCACTGCACCCAGTCCACACGAAAGAGAGAGAGAGATAGACAGTGAGATAGAGATAGATAGTGCAACGAGAAGATGCATTATGAAGCAAAGTCATTCAAGGCATTTAAAAGATAATTATAAACTTTACGTGCTCCTGATTTCTTATGGCAAAGAGTTCCACACTTTTTGACCTATGACCGAATAAACCTTATCTCCAGCATTAGTCCTTGTCCATGGAATAACGAGATTATTTGGTTGTCTAGTGGCACTTGGGGCTACGTCACAGACCACTAGGAAATGGTGTAACCACATTGGATAAATACCATACATAAATTTAAACATAGTTAGGCTGACATCAAAAATATGTTTTTTGTTTGATTTTCAGCCATTTCAATTCCACAAACGCAGGAATAACGTGGTTATATTTCTTTAAGTCCCTTACAGCAACTTTAGCATCAAAATTTTGAAGTTTTTGTACTTTATTAAGGTGGTGTTGGTGCAAACCCTAATCCGCAGACAGTAATTAATGTGGCTCAGTACTAAAGTGTGTATAATGATTTATCTTGTTGCTATGTTGAAGTATGAATTAAGCCGATTGATATACGTTAGAATGCCTACGATCTTTTTATTTTGTTCATTTATATGGGTATCAAAATTCATATACTACTCTATGTTTTGGCCCAAATTTTTTTACATGGGTACTACTTGGACTGATGTTGGTGCCGTGAAACCTTATTACTATATCATTTGGTATGCATGAACAAAGGGGCATATTACCAATAGGAATGCACTGTTTTGCTTGGATGAACCATTAACCCATTCCTGAGGAAATATGATTTGGCTATGGACAACGTAGATTCAGTTTCATTAACTAATTCTGACAAGTTTGATAGAAAATTCTAGTGAAGGAATTGTGTCATCTGCATATTGAATCAGAGTACATTCAGAAAATGTAATTTGCCATGTCATTAACATATATATTGAATAGAATTGGCCCCCAATATTGAACCAGAGGGACCCCAAACTTACTTTTGTATTACTGGAAATGGTCTTATTGATTTTTACAGTTTGTGTTTTGTTAGCAAGGTAGCTATTGAAGCAATAAGAGTCAATGTTAAATTGTGTACATTTCCTCAACAAAATATTGTGTCATACACTGTCAAATACTTTGGATAAATCACAGTGTCAATAAAAAATACTTTCCTATTGTCTATGTTACTATATTTGACATTTGTTATAACTTGAAGAGCAGATTCGGTCAATAGCTTAGGCCTAAAACCATGCTGAGAGTTGGAAAAGTAATTACTTTGTGAAAGGAATGTTAACAGTTTTTTTTGAGATTATTATTCTCAGCAATCTTAGACACGGCAGGTAAAAAGGGAGATGATCCTAAAATTGTTTACACTTTCTTTGTCTGCTTTTTAAAAACTGGAATGACAATGGCTTGCTTTCCATTCTTTAGGAAACAGTCCAGTAATAAATTATGTATTAATAATACAAGTTAGATAAAAAAAATAAAAGCAACAAAACAAAGCGAGTGCATAATAAAATAATGCTGAATGCCGTCAGAGCCAACTGAACGTGTGACATTAAGGCTTTTATTGTGATAATTACAAAGTCAACTTCTTCCGGTTGAGGCCTGAACTCAACATTCCCGCCGCCACATCTTACAGGAAAAATATTAGAGCAAAGTATGCTGTTATTCTTAAGATCTTAAGAGCCTGTTGTGTTAATTCATAAGTATTTTTAATAACATTGGCAAAAAAATAAATAAAATAAATAAATTCTTCAGCTTTTTCTTTTGGATATATCATATTCAAATATCTCTGAACATCTACTCTGATTTGGAACTAATTCTTCAATGATGTTCCATGTGGCTGAAGAATGATTTTTACAGTTGTTTAATATATATATATATATATATATATATATATATATATATATATTTATATATATATATATATATATATATATATATATATATATATATATATATATATATATATATATATATATATATATATATATATATATTTTTTTTTTTTTGTATGTGTGTGTGTGTCTGTGTGTGTGTGTGTGTCTGTGTGTGTGTGTGTGTGTGTGTGTGTGTGTGTGTGTGTGTGTGTGTGTGTGTGTGTGTGTGTGTGTGTGTGTGTGTGTGTGTGTGTGTGTGGAACATATTTATATTTCCATATTGTGGAAAGGTCTTTTAATTTCTGTGGTGACCATAGGGGCATATATGTCTAAACATTTTATAAAATTATCATTAAAATAACAACTTGCACATTAACATCGACCTTCTAGAATTCTATTAAAACTTTTTTGTTTTGAAATTAGTAATTCACACAATGCGTCTTTATTATAATTTGCTAGCTGACGAAAAGTTTTAATCACTGGGTGTTTCTTAGGTTTAATAATATTTAAATTGATACTGATCATATCATGATTAGCTATTATTTGTGGAATGACAGACTTTTCTAGAACTAAATTGGGATTATTAGTAACAACCAAGTTAAGTAACGTGAAAAATGTGGGACCTCATTGAATAGCACCTGATTTATTCCCTTTAGAGAGTAAGTCATCATTAAAATCACCTAAAAACACAAAAAAAGATTTTTTGCTGACACAAAGTTGTCTAAAAACATTGTAGGTACTCAAACGACTCAACCTTTCCCTTAGGATGTCTGTATACACAGCTAATTATGATAGCAGGTAGCATGTGACATTGTACACAACTTACTAGATGCTTAAGAAAGGGGAAATTTTATAACATTACTAATTAATCGCTTATTAACATAAATACACGTGCCTCTCCCTTGTCCACTATCGCACCTAAAAACATTGTAGTAAGGAATAGTAATTTGTTCATTAGGTGTATTAGCACTTAACCACGTTTCACATACACATAGAACATCAACATCTCTATCATGCAGCATGAAAGAGAGAGGAGAGAGAGAGAGATGAGAGAGAGAGAGAGAGAGAGAGAGAGAGAGAGAGAGAGAGAGAGAGAGAGAGAGAGAGAGAGAGAGAGAGAGAGAGTGAGAAACGAAGGAAAAATAAACTCCATTTACAGACTTACTGACATTTTAAAAAACGAACCCAACAATCTGCCCCTTTAATTCCGCCGTGACATACCCAGGCCAATGCCGCGGATGAAGAGAGCTCCTTTACCCTTCCTTTGCCTCGTGGCCTTAGATTGCGAGAAGCCAGGCAGGACACACGTAACGAAGCTCGTTGGTTGACTCATTACCAAGGCTGAAGACACAGCACTCTTTCTAACCATAAAATTCCCGGGAAATCTTCAGGGAAAACTTTTAAATGTATAAGAGACTGACTCCTTCACCTGTACTGGATATATACGAATATACCTTACAAAATACAAACAATTAAAGAAAAAACAAGAAACCGATAAGACGACTAAATTCTGGACTATTACAAACAATTAAATAAAAGCAAGACCAAAAAGATGAGTAAATTCTCGACTACTAGAAAACATAAGCGAATAATTTCTACATTTCTTCAGGTTGGGGACGCCTCATACACTAAAAAATTTACTCAAGGAAGGAATGAACACGAGCAACAAATAAGAAAAGGACCATGATTGAGGATCCCATCGTTCACTCAGAGGAATTTAAAGATAAAAAAAAAGTGGGTTACTCCTTCCCTATTATAACATACATATACATCATAAGAAACTCGCAATACACCAGGGAATAAATGCAAAGTAAGAAAACGCTCGAGATTAAAGAACTACACACTGCAAGATTCAGAAAACGCCGTCAGCGCTTTGATGAAGACGCATCGCTGACGAAGGGGGAAAATTATGAGGAGAGGAGCGACTATTAATGTGAACGAATGAGTGAGAGGTGAGAAAGAAGGGCGTGGAATGGAGACTGATGAGGAAGGGACAAGGTGACGGTAAACTCATAAAGCTCAGAGTGAGATTACACGAGTAGCGGAGATAGGATGGGGTTGAGAGAGAGAGAGAGAGAGAGAGAGAGAGAGAGAGAGAGAGAGAGAGAGAGAGAGAGAGAGAGAGAGAGAGAGAGAGAGAGAGAGAGAAGAGGAAAAGAAGAGAGGAGGTGCACCGAAGAGACGCAGAGAGGGAAGGAGAGGAGAGGAGAGGAAAGAGAAAAAGAGAAAGGGCACAACCCCCGCCTCCACGCCCCCTCTCTCTCTCTCTCTCTCTCTCTCTCTCTCTCTCTCTCTCTCTCTCTCTCTCTCTCTCTCTCTCTCTCTCCTCTCCTCTCTCTCGCTCGCTCGCTCGCTCGCCTCTCCCCTCTCTCTCTCTGTTGGTCAAACAAACAAATTTTAATCCAGCGAGGGGCAGGATTAAATATTTAGACCACAGATGGAGCGTAAGGCAAGAGCCTTTCCTCGCCAGATCCTGGAAATAACATGACGTGATGAGATCCACAGCAAGGAAACTGTATGTAAATTTCATATAAGTTAGTAAACTTAATAAGAACGTTATAGAGCATATAGTATAAACTTAACGGAAAAAAATTGTTCGGAAAGAAAGTGTACATACACAGATAAATACATGTACATACATACACATACATACATAGATGATGAAAAGAAATTAGCGTATCAAGATGGTTGGTAAAAATTATGAATATTCTCTTTCATATTATTTGAAGCTCGTCTGGTCAAGGAAATCTTCTTCACTTTTATATCGTAATTACGTGCAAGCTTATAGAGTCTGAAGAACTAAAACATAAACAAGACCATTTCTTTTACAATGCTCTACTAAGAAAACAGAAGGTGAAAGACATGAAGGTAACGACGAAGCGGAAGACGCAGCATAAATAGAACGAAAAAATGAATTACTGCCTTTTATTAAGACAAGCAGTGTGGATGCAACAAAGAGCAGGAAGTCTAGTGCAGCGGACTTAAATGACAAAGTGAGAAAGATGCGTAATTTTCAGAATCACGAAAAAAATATGACACAAATGAAGAAAACGAGGATTAAAAAGAAGGAAAAAGATGTACGATTTTTTAGAACCATAAGGTAAATAAACGAGAACCAAGGAAATTGTGGTTAGAAAGAAGGAAGAAAAGAAAAGTCATTTTAAGAATCGGGAAAAAGGAAAACCGGAACGAAGAAAATAACGATAAAAGTGAATGCAGGGGAGGAATGATGTGTAATTTTCAGATTCAATAAAATAAAAAAATGGGAAAGAAGAAAATAACGTAAAAGACATCAAGTTATGCGACGCTGGAGGGAGTCACTGAAAGGAGAATATTGGATAAAATGAAAAGCTATTCACTGCACCCTACTTAGAATTAGCGAGGGAGTTGAGCCAACCTGAACAAGGGATGGACTCCATACATGAACCAACAAGTCCCTGGTATAGAGACGGGCATTGCACTGACCTACAGAATTTGTGGAACCTTTACTGAATACCCGACTTTATGAAGAAAATGTTTATATTAGATTACATACTTATACAGACCACAACATGATTCATTATTTATAAAAAAAAGAAGATAATAAACTACTTGTACTCTTTTTCAATACGAGGGACAAAAAAGTGAAAAGAGAGAAAGAAAAAGATGAAAAATGCATAAGGAAAGAGATGAAGAAAAGATATTTGAGCAAAAGGATAAGAGACGCAAGGAAGAGTTGAGAGCGAAAGCAAACGAGAGGAAGAGAATATTGAAGATATGAAAAAAGATGAAACATGAAACTCTCAACTTCATACCTTATGTGGTTACATAAGCTGTTTAGCATTTCAGGGAGAAATCTGTATGTATTACAACACTAAGAAGATAGACTCGTTATTTGCCACGCCTGTATGATTATTTTTGAACTGCCGAGTTTCTGAGACTGAAATTTAGTAAATACTTTCTCATCTTTCAAAAATAAATAACAATATGGGACTAGAAAGGAATTACTTGTAGATCACGCCACGAAGGCAACGAAATACCATGTGAAATTAAACACCTTCAATGTCCCTCTTTTTTAATATGCATGTACGATATCAAGGCTCGCATCTCAGCCATAATCAAAGAACACTACAGAGAGAAAGGGAAATAAATAAATAAAATTTTAACCAACACTCAACAAACTATACGGATATCGGAGCATCACAAATAATATGCAAAAATGTATTTCCTCCCCACAAAACGTAAGCGCATCCGTCACAGATCAAAAAGCCATCTTGAGATACGCGACTCAAAGGAGCTATACAACAAGACGCACGAGAGAGAGAGAGAGAGAGAGAGAGAGAGAGAGAGAGAGAGAGAGAGAGAGAGAGAGAGAGAGAGGAGAGAGAGAGAGAGAGAGAGAGAGAGAGAGAAATTCAAAAGATTGTAGACTGCGATCTTGTCATGAATCAGAAACAGTGGCGTGTAACATCCTTGGTTACCGCGGAACATCGACACTCGGGAAGAGACAAGCTGAAACATCCTGTCTTACAGATCCACTTGCGCTATTCCCTCAAAAGCAGCTAAGATAGGGTGGTAGATAACGGGATGTGAAAAACATAACAAATAACAAGTCTACACCACCTAAGACTTTCTGTTGTACTTCTTTTTCACTATCTCTGATCTTATTCTCCAGAAACTATAAAACACTAACTGAAATAAAATGCGGAATAAAGTAAATAAAAAAAAATAGTAAAGTAGAAGAAAGAGTAGTAGTAGTTGTAATAGTAGTAGTAGTAGTAGTAGTAGTAGTAGTAGTAGTAGTAGTAGTAGTATAGAACAACAACAACAACAACAACAAACAACAACAAAAATGGTGCTTAAAAGATTGAAAGCCTAGACTGAATACATGTACACATATATACGCCAAAGGTCAAAAGGGGAAGAAGTAAAGAAAAAATACATGAATCCTGAAAAATCAAATGTAGATGAAAACACAAAGACTTTTTCAGAGCATCCCAAGCGTCACAGGAAAGAAAGAGCAACAGCCAGAGAAGGACAGAAACACCTCGATATACGTATAGTTTTAATAGATGTAGGTGGATCAGTGATATAGTAACTGGATTTGTATGGTCCACTTATTATTATTATTTTTATTTATTTATTTATTTTTATTTATTTTTTGCTAAATGACTGGCATACTGCCTGATATATAGTGTAATGAAAGGAAATACAGTGATATGGTGCTTGTGTTTGTATGGTCCTTACTTTTTGTGGTTGATATGTGCATGTCGTATATATAACATAATTTTACCGTTTAGAAAAGAATGACAAATACAAAAGTTTGTTTAAATGATGACAGCCAATTATACTGCAATTACACGTGCAGCAAATATCTGTACCAGACTTTGTAACGTGGAATGAATAATTTGAAGGATGAGATGATGATGTGAATGTTCCATGTTGTTTTGATGCCTTTACCGTCACCACCCACTACCACCATTACCACCACTACCACCGTTACAAATCCGCCTACATCACCGCGAACTCATAAGACTCACAAAAAAAAAAAAAAAAAAAACAAGGCATAGAGTCTCATGGCCCTCATTATGCTGATTGTTTTCCCTGCCAGTCCATAAGCACAAAAAAAAAAACGAAAAGGGACACAACGCAAGAACAAATAGCACCAGAACTCTTGGCCCTTACAAGATTGTGTGTGATAAGCTAAACTAATCTAGAGTAAAGTATGTAGATTTGCAAAAAGCGAAGACTCGGCTCCAACCACAACCATCACCATCACAGTTACATCATCACCATCACAGTCCACAATCTCATCACTATTACTGCCCACACCACAGTTATGACCATCATCACTATCGCCGCCAACTCCATCATTACCACTGCCAATATCATCAGCACCACAATCATCACTATTGCCACTATTCCTAATACAACAGCAACAACAACAACAACAACAACAACAACAACAACGACAAGCGACGACGACGACGACAACAACAACTACTACTACTATTACTGCTACTACTACAACTACTACTACTACTACTACTACAACTACTACTACCATCACCAATAACACAAGTATAAGTCCACTTTAATTTTTTATTTATTTTTTTGCACTTTTGCGTCACTCCGCTTTTATTACGAACAAGTTCTCTCTTTTCATTAACCACTGCAGGCTCTTCCTCCAACGGTATAAATAAAATAGTAATAAAACAAAAGTTTACAAATTGTTTAAATTAATGCAATCTATATTTATAGTTCCTGTATTTTATGCTTTTTGTGCCTCTCTCATTTCGTTCCTGACTCCTCTCCTCTCTTCCTCCTCCACTCTCTCTCTCTTCCTTCAGCTTCTGCTTGACGGATTAACATTGCTACTAGGAAATGCATTGTGTGAGACTTTTTACGTATTAAAAATGTACGAAGAGGATGTAGTCATGAGGGTGGTGGTGGTGATGGTAGAGATGGTGAAAGAAGAGGTGGCAGTGATGAGAGTGGTGGTAAAGGTGATAGTGGTGGTAGTGGTGGTAAAGGGAATAGTGGTTGTGATGGCGTTCGTTGTGATAATGACTAAGAGAATACGAGCAGTCTTAACAATGGTGGTGATAGTGGTGACGGTAGTGCTGGTGGTGGTAATTACAGAAAAAAGAAATAGTAGGGATGATGGTGGTGGTAGAGATGATGAGAGAGATAGTGATGATGGCGGCGGCGGCGGCGGTGGTGATGGTAATGAAAAAAAAAGTTCTTATAATTGTAGATGGTAGTGGTAGTGAGGATGACGACGGAGGCGATGGTCGTGGTGGCGGAAGCGGCGGCAGCGGTGGCGGTTGGGGTGGTGGTACCCTCGGTCGGGCAGGCAATAACATCAAGTGTCAGAAAAAAAAAAAAAAAAACTCACGGTTTCCTGAGCTTTCTGAGTCACATCTGTATAGGAGTAAACACAAAGGAACATAAACGAAAGCACAAAATAAGTTCGTTTTGCTTTATTTATTTATCTATTTACGCGTTTATTTGTTTTCTCTCATTATATGTGTGTGTGTGTGTGTGTGTGTGTGTGTGTGTGTGTGTGTGTGTGTGTGTGTGTGTGTGTGTGTCTGTGTGTGTGTGTGTACCACTATTACTACTATTACTACTACTACTATTACTACTGCTGCTACTACTACTACTACTACTACTACTACTACTACTACTACTACTACTACCACCACTATTGCTGTTGCTTCTGCTGCTGCTGCTACCATACTACTACTACTACTACTTCTACTACTAGTGACAGTAGTAGTAATAGTAGTAGTAGTAGTAGTAGCTGTTGTTGTTGTTATTGTTGTTGTTGTTGTCGTTGTTGTTGTTGTAGTGCTGCAACAAACACCACCACTAATAGAGAGAGAGAGAGAGAGAGAGAGAGAGAGAGAGAGAGAGAGAGAGAGAGAGAGAGAGAGAGAGAGAGAGAGAGAGAGAGAGAGCCAGAGCCAGAGAAAGAGAGCCAGATAGAGAGATGGTCCAAAAAAGAGAGAGGAGAAAGGGAAGACAGGGAATATATTATGAGCGGGGAAGGAACTAATTCTTTCACAACAGAGCCTCGATATCGCTTAGGGAGACTCGGGGCAGGGGAGGAGAAAAGAAGAAAGAGAGGCGGAGGACAGTAAAAGGGAGGGAAGAAGTACGGCACCAAAGGAGGAAAGGGGATAAAAGGAGATAAAGGCAAAGATAGATGAAGGGTGACGAAGGAGATTAAAGAAAGCAGGAGAATCGCAAGGACGAACGAGGAAATGAATTAGAATTGTGATCAATTTAATGCATGTGAGAGGAATTTCTAGAATGTTGATAAAATGATAATAAGTTAACAATAATAAATAATAAAATAGCAAAATAACAAACTAACAAAGGAATAAGAAAATTAAAGCGAAATGGAAATATAATTTACATGCACTTTTCGTAATGAAATAATAATAAAGTAAGAAATAAATGAATAATAAAAAAGATAAGGCAAACTGGATAAAAATATACATGAATTTTGCGTAATAAAATAATAATAAACTAAGAAATAAATGACTGAAAAGTGAAGGCAAAATGGAAAAAAAATATAAGTGAATTTTTCGTACTAAGACCAAGGCAGTCATAAATAGGAAGTAAATAAAGAGAAAAGAATATAATGCGCCTCCTTCCTTACGCTTTACCACTGCGTTCATCTCCGTATCGTTATGTTTTAAAACCTAAACAGCACCCGGGAAAGACCTCTTATCTCTAAACACAGAGCCTGCCACGGACTCACCTATGTTTACCTGGCCCAGTTTTCCCCAGGTCCCTATTTATCGACCAGCTGCCAAGGGGAGAAGGGAAGGAGGGGAGACTATAAAGAGGTAGCTAAGTTGTCTCGTACTCCAACGCGCCACACAGGTTTTTAGTTAAGGCCGCTGACACCTACACCACACTGCACTACACTGAGGCAAGGGGAGGTGTTGAGAGCTGGCCTTTTTTTTCGTCTTTTTCTGTTGAATTCATGTGTCGGAGAGACTTTTAATATTTTTTTAAAGTAAATAGAAAAGGTTTATTTCCAGGAATACTTTAACTGGCTGCATCTCTCTCTCACTCTCTCTCTGCCGAGTCCCCACGTTATTTTTTGTCCTTCGTCCTTAACATCAATCTTCCTCGATCTTCTTTGATGTTCCTCGTACACAGGAGTACAATAAAGCAACAAGAAGGGGAGCAAAGGAAAGGCAAGGCCAGCGTGGTGTAGCTTGCCGCTCTTAAGAGTTTACCGTGAGAACCAATATTAAGCAGTCAGTATTTTGAGTTGCAGCATGGCAGGATACGCTAAAAGTAAATTAATGTATGCACAAGTGTTTCAAAGGCCAGACGTGGTGCAAAGAGAAGTAGAGGGCATGAGGAAATGAAGGGAGTGTGCGTCGGGGGTTGAATGTAAAATAAATATATTGCATACTTCAAAGAGAGAGAGAGAGAGAGAGAGAGAGAGAGAGAGAGAGAGAGAGAGAGAGACTGACTGACTGACTGACAAAGACAGGCACGCGGACATGCAGAGATCAAAAGCATAACGTCATATTTTTCCCGAAGCTCAGTAAAAGCAATCCAATTTTTTTTTCTTTTCAAGCATATACATTTGATATCCTACACACTTCCCAATTCCTAACATCTTAAAAACTGTTGACATGTGTAATACGAAGCGAATACAATTACTATTATCTATTTTTCCTTAGCTTCTTAGAGTAAAGACCATGGTCCACTCAATTGCATCTGTACTCGTATTATTGCTTATATGTGTAGCGTTTCATTTATAAAAGGCAGATTAATTAAACTTGGATGATGTTCTCAGTTAAATATTTTGCACTGTAATTCCATTCCTGTCATTCCAGCGAGAAGCAAATCCTTTACACTACTCGTACTCTTTTCAGTATTCAACTACATCTAATCAACTATTTTCTTCTTGCTTTTAAAGATAGTGAAATAAAATCTTGGGGAGAATAAAGTTAGTTATGAACAAGTGTGAGAGAGGCGCTGCTGCCAAAGGAGTTCTTACTGCTTTTTATGTTGGTGTTGATGTCGATGGTGTACACACAAACATAAGAGCATGAGAAAATATGAGAAGCTGGCGAGAAGCCATCAAGCCTACACGTGGCAGTCGTTGTATGAAGCATGAAACATATCTACCTACTATTTTCCTTCCATGAATTTAATCTTCTTTTAAAGCTCCCTAATGACTCAACGCTAACAACATGATTAGTGAGTCTTCTCCATTCCATTTATGTTTAATGGAAGGCAAACTGACAAAACTAGATTCTTTGGTTTAACGACTCTGTTTAGAAGAAGAAAGAAGAAGAAAGTAAGAAGAGGAATGGACTATTTTGCTCCGGAGAGACTGACATGACCTACACAACTCCCACAGATGCAGGAGGAAATTTACAGCCACAGTCGTGATGCTCAATTACTCGTATCTTGGACAATATTCTATGAGTGTTTGCCCAAAGTCTGCTTCATGTACTGATCGCGTGAGTGGAGTATGCGTGTGTGTTAGTGTACTTGAGGGGTTCATTGTAGTGATAGCTTCTCAGTAGTAGTAGTAGTAGTAGTAGTAGCAGTAGTAGTAGTAGTAGTAGAGATTCTCTCTCTCTCTCTCTCTCTCTCTCTCGTCTCTCTCTCTCTCTCTCTCTCTCTCTCTCTCTCTCTCTCTCCTCTCTCTCCTCTCGCTCTCTCTCTCCTCTCTCTCTCTCTCTCTCTCTCTCTCTTTCTCTCAACACCCACCGGACTACCTCCTCATCTGGTGCCCCGTATCCTCTCAAGCCTCAGCTGGTAATGGAAATCCAAGCGTGTAACTTAAGATGTAACCGGAAAATGTTGCATTCAAGCTGAGAGGATTTTAAGGCTCTGTCTCTTAAGAATGGTTACAGGGGAATTCCTTGGGGTTGTTGTGGAGGATGATGCGGTCAGAACCTAAAGATGTACCAGTCTTATGCTTGCAGGTTGTTTTTCAAAAGCCACAGGCAAGATTAGTTGGGTTTCCATGATGCTTTACCTGTGGATAATCTTGAATCCTTGTTAGATATCGTTAGAATCATGAAAGCACTCTTGAATCACAATGACTTCCACGAAGAAACGTATCTAAAAAAAAAATACGGTTCCCAAGGGTATTAATAGAAGCAGTATTACGTTGTGTGATGATGTGAAGATGGCATAAGAATCTGATTGCCTTATGCCATCTCAGCAATAAATACATGACGCCTAATCAGGTTAAGAGAAAGCACTACCTCTCACATAAAAAAAAAAAAAAAAAACTGCCGTGGATCAAAAGCAGATTAAAAATCGAACACTGCACCATAGCGGCACGTGGATGTCTGTATTACAGTGGCAGTGTTTTCTGATCCAGCAAAGCGCGCCATCAGTTACTGTGAGAGTCTGGGATAAGATCTTTTTAATTATAATTATACGCTATCTTTGAGTCTGTTTAATAAGGGGAGTTAAGAGTACGTTTCTGAGTGCTTCCTGTCCACTGGTTTATTCCCCTCACGCGAAGGAGTGTCTGCTGATGGCGCAGTGAAAAAGGAATGGCATCGGAGGAATAGATATTATCCTCCACCGATACTATTATTAACAATATATTTGGCACAACATTTATTTCGCATAAACCCAAACAGAATGGAAAGCTTATAACATTTTTAACACTCTTTTTTTTTCATCAATATAAACGGATAAAATACAGCAGAAAAAAAAAAAGACTAATAACTTATTGTCTCGTTTAACTACGTGTGCACGTAAACCAGATACACAGCGGGCGTAAAAATGCAGGTGCAATATAGAGAAAACAAAGACATGCTTCATAAATCGGGAACATAAACATCACACGAATGCTGCTTTTACAAAATCCCTTCCTCTTCTTTCCCTTGATATATTGCTCGCTTTCCCTTTATTTACCCGTGTTTCCCTTACATAAAAGTCAGCCTCCAGATCAGAGAGAAGGATGCCCCTCCGCCCCAGGCTCCCGCGCCGTGTATTCTCCCTCCTTCGGCCTGCAGCACCAGCGCACATGTATTGTCGCGGAATGGGAGCTTTGACTTGGAGCTGCTGCAGGAGAGACACAGCGCTCAACAAACAATGCCACGCAAAAAAGACTGGATTGAATTTACATACGCGTAATGAAGTAGCGGTGCTGCAAACTAGTAAATGTGAGCCTCCAGCGAGCATCCTTTGAAGACAAATGTAAATGACTATCCAGTTAACTTATTGTTCCCTTTCCACTGAGAATCGACTAACAATGCTTTTTTTTTTTTTCGCAATTATTGGACGGTATAACTTTATTCACTGAATGGAATAAGATGCACACACACACACACACACACACACACACACACACACACACACACACACACACACACACAATAAAAGAAAATCAGGACATGAGATCTCTCAGCCATTTAGAGGGCATTTGGGATGAACTGTGCTATATAATCTAAAGTAAGACATGTAAAGGCAAAGACCAAACATACCACAGCAGTGACGCGACAGTCACTGCGGCCGATAATGATGTAATGATTTGACATGATCGCCCACATAGGTTTCCACGCGCATACTCACGTAACGATGCATTTAATCGTCAACACTAATGGCGCACACGACAAGCTCGGCCTTCAAACGACGTGCCGCGATGCAGTTAACGACCTGCACAAAGAACTATAAATGAACCCACAGCCCCAAAGCCTTTGCGTGGAAAAAAAAATAATAATAACTTATAAAAAAAAATACACACAGAAAAATAAATGGCATGCGATGTGTATGGCCACTGAAACTCCACAAAATGTTTGAACAAGTTAAATTAAAACATCCTGACTTCTCCCTCTCCACGAGTGTGTGTGTGTGTGTGTGTGTGTGTGTGTGTGTGTGTGTGTGTGTGTGTGTGGTGTGTGTGTGTGTGTGTGTGTGTAACTTAAAATAGTGTGTTCTCCTAAACTAAACTACCCCTCGGTACTGCTGCTACTCTTTTTTTATTTACTATATATCAGGTGTATTTATCTTCACAGGCGCTCGCTAACAATTAAATCGTCCGCGTGACACGAGCACAGCGGGTGATAATGGGTTATTAATGGCGCGGCGAGACAAGAGTGTTAATGGTGTTAATGGGCCCGACCGATTATGAGTGTGTTGTATTGTGTGTCCGTGTGTGTGTGTGTGTGTGTGTGTGTGTGTGTGTGTGTGTGTGTGTGTGTGAAGAGGCCACGTAAACATATACCTACGCTGTCTATCAGGTTCTCTCTCTCTCTCTCTCTCTCCTCTCTCTCTCTCTCTCTCTCTCTTCTCTCTCTCTCTCTCTCTCTCTCTCTCCTCTCTCTCTCTCTCTCCTCTCTCCCAAACACACACACGCACACACACAACACACACACACCCACGCCACCTGATCCGCCCCGGTGGTCACGGAGGGGCGGCTCGGGTCCACCTTACCTCCACCCCCCATCTCCCTCTTCTTCCATGCCTTCCATTTCCTTCTCTCCCTCCTCCTGTACCCTCCCCCTCCTGCCCTTCCACCCTCCACTTCCCTCCTCCCTCCTTAACAGCGTGTCTCCATTTGGTGCGTCCAGTTCCTCTACGTTTTGCCAATATTTATGTCGTCATAATTTTTTTTTTTTTATTTAATGTACGAATTGCGCAGTTCCTTGGAGTAGAATAAGTGAAGAAATAGACTATGTGCAGTGGTGAATGGATTAGTTTGTGTTATCGTAGAGCAGTTAGTTTTAAATAGTGTCTAATTACTAATTAGGTTTAATCTTTTTTGCTATTTTATATGACTCATCCGTTGACGAACGCTACTGAAAAGTAACCAGTTCAGATGTCGAGTAAATTACATGTCTCATTTCCAATGTTGAGCGTCTTCTCGCAATCATAAGCCCTCTCGTCTACTAAAGTCTACCAATTGCAATTTCTTGTAAGGAGAGTAACACCACATCAGAAGACTTGACATTGATGGGAAACGTAAAATGAAGAAGAGGGTTGAAAAATGGTATTGTACTTCTGTCCACGATGGTGTAAAGTACGAGTAAACTATAGGAGTACTGCTGTGTAAGGAATACTTACTGCGCATTTTGATCCCCCCCAAAAAATAGTCAAACCCATCACATGTAGACAAATTAATCTATTTATTATTATTTATATTTATATTATATGTATTTTTTTTCTTTATGTTCCATCAACTTTATAGATAAATGTCAGAGACGAAACACTAGCTATCAGAGTGAACTACAAGGAAAATAGAGTACTACAAATGCTCAATATCTTTTATAATACAACCAAAGATTTAAAAATGGCCATATAAATTATTTTTCTCATATCTCATGAATCTCATCTAGATTAAAGCATGCAGTAAATCTGTGTAAAGGAGAATTACAAGGCAGGAGTGAGCTTCAAGATACACATCGCGTTACGGAGGTTTAATGTTTCTTTATAATTATGGCCCGCACATCTGACTGAATATACGTACAAGTGTTCAAGGTGAGAGACCAACATATGTAAGAGGAAGGCCTGAAAATTATAAAAATGTTGCAATCGATATCTCTACACAAGGAGAGGTGGGCTGCACGATACTCGAATTCTGTCTATAAATACACAGTGGTAAATAGCGGCTGATAGATTATTGACGTGTGAGGATAATTATACAACGAACCCACACGCTTCTCCTTCCTGAAGACTTGTAAGACCTACGCATCTCAGCTACTCATCAGCCGTGCCTCTGCGTGTTTCCCTATCTATAGAGTCGCAATGTGTATCAGTGTTGCTTTCATGGATCACTAGAAGATGCGATAGTCGACAGTGAAGGGGACTATTGAACATGATCTAAAGTCAATCAATAACCTAACCTTCCTTACATGGCTGTTCTAACTTTCTTCTCCGTGCAATAATACAAGTATGGTTAGGAGTTTATTAGACAGATTAACAAAAAAAAAAAAATCACTATTGAGAGACAGACTTACAGGCAAGATTCGTCCATGGTAAAATACACGATTTCATTATGTGGGCTATTTTTACGTCAACAATATTATATCGACGATCTCCGATATAAAACAAAATTAAGACAGAAAAATCTCCACAGTATTTCTGAAATGAAAATCACTTAACACTAGCAGAGCAAGATGAGCATGTGGCTTTAGAATAATTTACAAATTTTATTCAGTTGTACGGCCTTGAATTAAAAGTTTGGCGGACTAGAAGACCATCAGTACCAACTACCGACAATTAGATCAAGTACTAATGCGAATGAAAAATACACTCGTACACTCGCGCCAGTACAACCAGAGGACAACACACCGAAACAGAGAGAGAGAGAGAGAGAGAGAGAGAGAGAGGAGAGAGAGAGAGAGAGAGAGAGAGAGAGAGAGAGAGAGAGAAATATACCACCACGTATTTCAGCGTCCAGCCAACACCCCTTCAGGAAATAGGATCAGCTCCACCAAACACCACCACAATGAATGCACCTCACACCTCATCCATACTTACACTCACCATCGCCTTAATACCACTATTAAAACTACCACCACCACACACACACACACACACACACTCACACACACACACACACACACACAGCTAACCTTTACCATCAATTTACCACCACCACCACCACCACTACCCAATACACTTCGTGCCCACCACCACCCCGTCCCACCACCATCGCTTCTCGACCAGCCATTACCCTTCCGCGGAAAAGTAACTCCCGCTGCCCCCTTCCCCCCCACACCCAGGTCATTAAGGCGTGAGTTGGAGGTGAGGCAAGTTATGAGTATAGTGAGGCTCTGTAATACCTCCCAGAGCTAATTAACTGAGCAAACCCACCTCCTAATTAGTTTAAAGTTTATACTTAATTCTTTTAAAGCAAACAATTTTCTCGGAATTAACGAGATTGTGACGTGGGACGCGGGGAAGGTTAAGGGGTAGGGGGTTGGGGGGTAGAGGGGGGTTTAATTAGCGGAGGGGGACTGGATATCTTAGACTCAAGGAAGGTAAATGTGTAATGAGTGCATACATAAAAGTTATCCTTAAGAGAGCTTTACGATTTCATTATAACGTTATATTAGGTGTTTATAAGTCAGGTTCTGATAGCCAGTTCAGGTCCAGCAGTCATAAGTTTGGTAATCTTATCAACTCCTGGTGCACAATATTACATTATTAAGCAAACGAGATACTCACCTGAAGACACGTTACTCAGTCTGTTACAACGTCAAAATCGGATATCTTTTAGTGACGATATGATGATTAATATGTGTGTGTGTGCGTGTGTGTGTGCAATAATATATAATAATAATAATAATAATATAAGATAATAATAATAATAATAATAATAATAATAATAATAATAATAATAATATTAATAATAATAACAATAATAATAAATTGTTCAAGCAGCTCGAAAGCTGAAAATATACATATACAGAGGGGGAAGGAAATATACTAATACTAATGGAATACTCAAGATAGTACTTAAGCTAATGCATATGCAATGCATACTTGAGACTGCTTAAAGTGCATTATTTACGATTTCCACTACTGATGGGATAGCACTGTTTTTGTATCTGTCTGTACAGCCACTTGTAGGACGCAGTTTATTATGGTGTCTAACACTGGCGAGGTGGAGGCACGGGTTAGGGAAGATTTCTATGACGTGGGTGAAAGGTGGAGTTTTTTTTATTTATTTATTTATTTATTTATTTTTGTTTTAGCAAACTGTTGAAGGAGGTGGTGTAGTGTAGTGGTAATGGTGTGTGTGTGTGTGTGTGTGTGTGTGTCGTTTTCCATCACGCCCTCTTTTTTTCCTATTGATTACTTTCACGTTTCTTACAATAGCGTAGGTGAGATGAGGGCCCGTATCCCTAGTCTCCATCCACTAAAGGTAGCTTCGTATTGCCATATCCCCAGTCATTGACATTTACGGAAAACTAACGCAAACCATTGGAGCCCTTAACAACAGTCGTCGGGCGGTTATCCCCAACCGAAGTCTGTTGGGGGGCAATATGTCTGCTAAGCAGAATCCTTGATATTTATCGTTGTTTTCCATTGAAATGACTTGAGAAGTTTGAAAGAGCCTAAATTATTGAAATGAAACATATTGATGTAGCCTGAAGAAGCTAGATGTATTTTTATACAACTTTACTGTTCGATGACAAACGGAAGTCAGTGTGCCTCCTCCCTTCACCGATGGCTGCGTATTTGCAGCGATTGAGAGAAATACATGATTTTTTTTTGTTCTTTTTTAGTATATTCATGAAGGGACTATATTTGGGGAATGTTCTTTTATAGCACAGAGATCTCAGAATAGGAACACAGTCGTGCAAGGGAGACCAGAAAAGGAGTAGGATGGTCATGGCGGCAGCTTTTCCCTGACCAGTTACCCTCTCCACTGACGTCTGCGTATTTCCTATAAATGAAGTAAAAATATACACATTTTTTCGTTCTTGGTAGTACATTTAAGAAGGAACTATACTCAGGAATTCCTTCTATGGTACAGTGATCACAAAATCGGATCACTGTCATGTTTGGAGCCCAGTAAACAGAGACGAAACTGTCATGGCGGCCATCACGCTCCACCAGCCAGCCTGCGAAAACTTAGTGTCCTCTGTTGCTCAGTGCCAGGCATCCAGCACCTGTCCCTGAACACCCTGACACGTTCTGATATCAATCTAAACGTTATTACAGGCTGATTTTGTTCTACTATGAGTATGAAAAGTATTACACGATAATTTTAAGACAGTAAAAAGGGACGAGCTGCCTTACGCAGCTGATGGGGCGGAAGTTGCCAGCACCAATTGGAATATATATGTTCGTGTCTAAAAAAAAAACTATACAGATCTGCAATATCTATAAAAATAAGTCTTATTATAAACGACTGATTATACCACAAAAGGCTTCGCAACGTATAAACTAACAAGAAATATAAGGTAAACATAGCGGCTGATGGGATATCTTGCCTAATTATGTCGACAATATTCATGCAAGTCTTGGAAAAAAAAAAAAAAATCTCTTTACGAAATGCAGAAAAATCAAATATAAATGACAGATTACAATAATTATATGTGCTATAGATGCTTTGTTCAGACAACAAATTTTTCGGAGAGAGAGAGAGTGGAGAGAGAGAGGAGAGAGAGAGAGGAGAGAGAGAGAGAGAGAGAGAGAGAGAGAGAGAGGAGAGAGAGAGAGGAGAGGAGAGAGAGAGAGAGGAGAGGAGAGAGAGAGAGAGAGAGAAGAGAGAGAGAGGAGAGAGAGAGAGAGGAGAGAGAGAGAGAGAAGAGAGAGAAAATAGCTGGCTGTTACGTCTCGTATACGCCACATCAGCTGGACTCCGCAATACCAACCCTGACAGATTTTGAATTCCCAAGGAATATCTGATTTATAGTATAAAATTTACAAATCAATCAAAGACAAGTTTTAATATGTATAAAGTATCAATTATTACAAGCTTAAAAATGACCTCATACATCCACCTACACGACTAATGTACAAAAAGTATATGATAAATGTTGCGTGGCTTGGTATCCATGACTAGATTACGTAAAGGGACGGAGCTTAGCGTCGGGGTCCGGTGGTCTCTCAACATTACTGTGCCAACTTGTCAACGACCACACGACCTTCGGGAAAATCTGAATCGCATTCGGGAACCGAAAGGGATACGGACCGATGTCTTGTGGTGTGTGTGTGTGTGTGTGTGTGTGTGTGTGTGTGTGTGTGTGTGTGTGTGTGTGTGTGTGTGTGTGTGTGTAAAATATTCATAATTATGTATAGTCATGTTGTTTCCCCCCTCCATCTGTCCCCTCATCCACACTTCACGCTCCCACTACACACGGAGCAGCTCAAAAAAGATCAAGAAAACTAACCGACGAGGCAACTTGAAGCTCGTCACAGAGGAAGCCAACGAGGCGGTGACGAGTCTCGGTAACAGCAATACGAGATTAGAGGGAGAGAGAGAGAGAGAGAGAGCGAGAGAGAGAGAGAGAGAGAGAGAGAGAGAGAGAGAGAGAGAGAGAGAGAGAGAGAGAGAGAGAGAGATGGTTGGAGGAAGGTTATGAAACAAATATGAGAAGAGAGCCTGTGATAAATAAGATAAAACATACTGATACCAAAAATGCATATATATTTACTTAAAGAAGAGAGAGAGAGAGAGAGGAGAGAGAGAGAGAGAGAGAGAGAAGAGAGAGAGAGAGGAGAGAGGAGAGAGAGAGGAGAGAGAGAGAGAGAGGAATATATATATACAAACAAGAACGAACAAACAAGGAACATAACACTGAGGTCATCACAAAGCGGAAACAAAGACAGGCAGAATGACTAATAGAGAGACAAAAGACTTGACAAAACAAACAAACAAACAAACAAACAAACAAACAATTCAAACAAGAGTCACACAATTAGAGACATACACACCATAAACAATGCAGAATAAAATAAAACCCCCAAAACAAAGCACCTCAAAACACACTAAAAAATAATTATCATCTCTAAAGCTCCCGCTGCTGGTGGTGGTGGTGGTGGTGGTAGTGATTCCCAAGTTGCCTGAAATAGTGGAAAACGTGAACAAGCTTAAAAACTCAAACAAAAATAGACACGTATCCCCTTCCCCCTAGCAGAGGTGTTATGCAAGCTGAGAGGGCAATTGTAGCCACGGATTATGTAGCAGGGGTCAAGCGGCTGCTGGTATAGGGGATGACTTACGAAGGGAGAAGGGAGAGGGGAGACACAGGAAGGGAAGGTGGGAGGGTGCTAAGCGGGATAGGAAAGAAAATAAAGCGAAAGGGAAACGTTTGGGAGAGGGAGAGGCAAAAGAAGGGAGGTGGAAAGATACAATAACGGAGAGGAAGTGGAGGAGAAGGATGGCTGTTGCTAGTGGTGGTGGTGGTGGTAGTGGTGGTAGGGAAGAGGAATGGAGGGGAAGGGAGACTAAAAGGCTTGCTTGGTGTTGGTATTGGTGTTGGTGGTGGTGGTGGTGGACATGAACACGAGAGAGAGAGAGAGAGAGAGAGAGAGAGAGAGAGAGAGAGAGAGAGAGAGAGAGAGAGAGAGAGAGAGAGAGAGAGAGAGAGAGAGAGAGAGAGAGAGAGAGAGAGAGAGAGAGAGAGAGAGAGAGAGAGAGAGAGAGAGAGAGAGAGAGAGAGAGAGAGAGAGAGAGAGAGAGACAGAAGAAAAGAGGGAGGGGAACCAAAGTACACAGACACACAAAGCTAAGTGACACTGAGAACGAAACCTGAGAGGAGAACTAAAAATAGCAGAACAACGACAAAGAGAAAGAGAGAAAACAACATAAAATGACTTGTTGACTGAAATACATTAACTCAACGGAAGCTGAAAAAAAAAAAAAATGAAAGACAAGAAAGAATGGCGGGCTATAACAAAACTATCTCAGTATGCATAAATATCTCTCTTATGTGACACACTCATCTGTACCCCGAAAGACAAAAGGGGCGGAAAACATCATAAGAGACACTGAGGATAGAATAAAAAGGAAGCATTACCCAATATTAATAACTCACATACCTCTCTGACACACTCATCTGCACCTGCGGCAATACATCCCTTCCTGCCTCGCTGCTTCACCTATCTTGTCTTACCTGCTTAAATCAAGAGGAAAGGGAAAGGCACACCGTCTCCTTCATTACGTCGATGGAGAGGTCTTCTTGGAGACTCTCACCTCTTCCCTTTGCTAGGGGAGAGTGAAGTATCTGTAAGGCCTAACCAGGCGAGAGAGAGAGAGAGAGAGAGAGAGAGAGAGAGAGAGAGAGAGAGAGAGAGAGAGAGAGAGAGAGAGAGAGAGAGAGAGAGAGAGAGAGAGAGAGAAGTGGAGAGGGAGGAGAGCCGAGGGAGACCCAGAAAGGATGGAAGAAGAGCGGAGGAAGAGGGATGAGTATCAGGGGAAAGGAGGAAGGAGAGGTAAGAGGGAGAGAGGACTGATGAACGGGCAAGGAAGAGGGGGAAGGGGGAGGAGTGACAGAAAGGAAAGAGAAGAGGGGAGGGAGTGACGGAGGATGAGGATGGTGTCCAGGGTCCTACGCAAACGAAATTTTACCTTCTTTTCTTTCGGAGGAGAATGGAAGGAAAGACAGATTTTACTGTAGGACCCTAAAGTTGAGGGAAAGAAAAAAAAAGCTGTCGAAAAGAGGATGAAAAGAAAGAGGTAAAGGATAGGTAAAGAGGTAAAGGATAAAGAGAGGACAAGAAGAGTGAAGATGGAGATCAAGGGTAAGGGAAAGACGCAGGCAAGAAATGGAAAGGAACAACAAAACGAAAAAAGTAAGATGGAGGGAGGAAGGGATTTGAGCTGTGTGTGTGTGTGTGTGTGTGTGTGTGTGTGTGTGTGTGTGTGTGTGTGTGTGTGTGTGTGTGTGTGTGTGTATTTATGTTGATGCGTGTACCTGTGTGTTTTGCGAAGAGATATCACTGTTTGTATAAGGGAATCTCTGCGGGTGTGTGTGTGTGTGAATGTGTGTGTGTGTGTGTGTGTGTGTGTGTGTGTGTGTGTGTGTGTGTGTGTGTGTGTGTGTGTGTGTGTGTGTGTGTTGCACCACCCTCCAGGGAACGAAATGGTTTGAGATGGAAACTTAAAGGAAAGTAAAATAAGCAAATAATAAAGGGCACACACACACACACACACACACACACACACACACACACGGCATGAAGTTGTAGGGTCTGGAGAGAACTGGGTCTAACTTTGTGTTTTATGTGCTAAGTAATTTACACTGCAGACCAGCATGGTGGCGGGAGGGGAGGAGGAGGAGCTAAAACGAAGAGGGGGAAGGGTTGAGAGGAAATACACAAAACGAGGAACAAAAGGAACTGGAATCGTGGAGCACCTACTGAATGCTGAAAATAAAGGAAACCAGGCATACAAAAATTAAATGTAATTTCGTAAGATATTAAATTTTTCGATTAAAGTGAATGCAAAGCTGAGCATAACTGAGAAAAAAATAACAGAGCGAGATGACAAAAATAGAAGAGTACCTAGAAGTGACGAAGGACGGTAACAAGAATGAGGCGGAAGACGACGTAAGATGACGATGATGAGTAAGGAAGGAGATGATAAAGTGGGATGAAAAGTTTCGTATTCAGGTTTTCAACATCTGCAATCTGTCTGTGGCATTCGGGTCGGTGGAATTGCACTCCTTGAGCAGGTAGTAATACTTGGAGTGAAAGAGAGACTTCCTGTCCAATCTGATGACTTCTTTCCCTAATAAAGTCTCCATTAAGATAGGAATAAATATTAGTTGTGCGCATACACACCTACGTAAAGAAATAGTCTTATATATATATTGTTGTAAAATCATGTGTTGCTGATGGAGGTGATGATAACAACATAAGGGAAGCTGTAAGAAGCTAGTAAGTGTACTCGTGGCAGTTCCAGTATAAAACTTACCTAATTATATCCACTTATCCTATCCATGAATTTCTGTAATCTTTTAAAGCTCCTTAATAATTCAGGATTAGTATATGACGATAATATAAGGATGGCGGCAATTATTATTATTACAATTACCATTAGTATCATCTATTATTATTGTTATTATTATTATCATTACTAGTACAACAAAAATAAATAATCAAATAAAAAATAATAACAATGATCATTATTATTATTATTATTATTGTTATTATTATTATTATTATTATTATTATCATTATTATTATTATTATTATTTTTATTGTTATGATTATTATTGTTGTTGTTGTTGTTGTTGTTGTTGTTGTTGTTGTTGTTGTTGTTGTTGTTATCATCCTTATCATCATTGTTATCATAATTATTATCATTATATTTATCATTATTATTACTATCACCACTGGCAGTAGTAGTAGTAGTAGTAGTAGTAGCAGTAGCAGTACCTTGCAATGATGTTAATGCTGGTAATAATTATGATAATATACGCTCGCGCACACACACACACACACACACACACACACACACACACACACACACACACACACACACACACACACACACAAAGCCAGTCACAACAATAGCCATCTATAACTTTGCTTCCTTTCCTCTCCAGGTAAGTGGTTGTGAGCCTCGTGAAGCACACTCTGCCTACTCTGCAAGGAGAGAAGGACGGGGCGGCGCGGGCTACCTTTGGGATAGGAAGGGGTGTCACGTTACCCGCCAGGTGTCCCGTTACGCCAGGGAAGCCTTGATGCAGGTAACAATTTAAGCCTCCGATCAATAACCGTGATGCGATGTTATACCAAGAGGTGCAGCTTATGTTTATATTGCAAGTGTGTGTGTGTGTGTGTGTGTGTGTGTGTGTGTGTGTGTGTGTGTGTGTGTGTGTGTGTGTGTGTGTGTGTGTGTGTGTGTGTGTGTGTGTGTGTGTGTGTGTGTGTGGGTGCGTGTGCGTGCGTGCGTGCGTTCGTGCATGTATGTGTGTGTGTGTGTGTGTGTGTGTGTGTGTGTGTGTGTGTGTGTGTGTGTGTGTGTGTGTGTGTATGTGCTTTGTATGGTCTATAAGGAGGTACAAATGATTAGCTCATTTCTTTCCTGTTAAGAATTTGTTTTCAAATATGTACAGTATTAATGATCAGTAAACTATCTAGCTATCTAATTATCTTTGCGTGTGTGTATGTGCCTGTGTGACAAAAATTAGACAACTATTGTGAGTGTGAGTGTGAAATACGTACAGGAAACCAATGCTGAAACTGGAGAAAATGAGACAAATAAAAAAAAAATATAAGAGAAACTCGAACTAAAAGGCAGGTACTGTACATTCCTTTACACCTCCACACGTAAAGAGAAAAAAGTACTTTCTCCATGCTGAGCTTTCTTACCATTTTTCCCACACACACATAAAAGAAGGCCAGGGAATGACAACCACAACAGGAAAGAATAAGATGAAGAAGGAAGAAACACGCAGCATTATACGAGAGTGAATCCTTCCCTTGACTCGATCCCCAAAACTTTTCCCAGGAACAAGGCACCGTCTCTTGAGTGGAAGAGGACAGTTATCCCGAAATTCACTCCACTTCCCACGAGGAGACGCAGAAGACGGCCTGTGGGAAGGAAAGGAATGAGGAAGGGAGGGGAGGAGGGAGGCAAGCGGAAGTGTTTGCTAAAATGGATGACAGGAAAGAAGATGGACGGAAGGAAGGGAGGGAATGAGGAAGTGAAGAAAGGAAGGAAGAAGACGCAGAAGACGGCGTGAAAGAAAGGAGGGAATGAGGAAGAGAAGGGAGGAGAGAGGGAACCGGAAGTGTTTGGTAAAATGGACGACTGATAGAAAATGGACTGAAGGAGGGGAAATGAGGAAGTAAAGGAGGGAAGAAGAAAGACTGAAGTGTTAGCTGAAATGGAGGATTAGAGAAAAAAAGATGGGCTGAAGGGAGAATAATAAAAATAAATAAATAAATAAATAAAAATATAGTGTTTGCTAAAATGGATGACAAGAAAGCAAATGGACTGAAGGAGAGGGAATGAGAGAGTAAAGAAAGAAAGGAAGGAAGAGGACTAAAAAGTTAGCGAAAATGAAAGATGAGAAAAGAAAAGCCGCACCGTAGATGGAAATCAGGAAACTAGGAAATGAAAGTTGTGAAACATAATAGATGAGCATAAAGAAAATAATGGAGAGAAAAAGGGAAACAACAAGGAAAGTAAGGAGTGAGATGGAAGTGTTAGCTAAAATTAATGACTGGAAAAGTATAAGATGGAGAAAATGCAGGAAGAGAAGACTCTTTTAAGAAGCAAGAGAAGGAAGGAGAGAGGAGAGAGTGTTAACTAAAATAGTAGATAGGAACGCATAAAAAAATAATTGAAAGGAGGAAAGAAGGAAGAAGAAAAGAAAAAAAAAAACAAAGACGCAGAAGACGTTAGCTAAAAGGAAAAAAAAAAAGGAAATCGAGAGCAGGAAAAGAGAGTGGAGGAGACGTGGAAAATTATTAAGAGAGAATGGAAAGAATACATCAATATTTTTCTCCTTTTGTAACGTCCAGTGAGGCTGATAATAATAATAATAAAAAACTCCACCTTCCCGCTTTTTTCTCTCTTACTTCTCTCTCTCTCTTCTTCCAGTCCAGCCCGATGCCCATCCCCTAAATGGTCTCCAATCTATAACTTTGCGCGCGGTAATCAGCCCCACGGATTGAAATTCCAATCAGCTGACAGAAAATGGTGAGATGGCAGAAGTGGTGATGGTGGTAGCGTGGTGGTGGAGATGGTGGTGATGGTGATGGTGTTTTTTTTAACATTCCCGAGGTCTTGTGGTTTTGAGAACGAGAGCTGTGGGTAAGGGAGTGAGGTGGGGGATGGAGAAAAGCAGGAAAGGAAGGAGTGAGAGAGGAGAAAGGAAGAGAATGCAGTGATGGTGAAAAGAAGGGAGAGAGGGAGAGAGGGAAGTGCACGACTGAGTGAGTGAGAAGAGGGAATGAGAAAAGAGGATGGAAAGCAAACGAGAAAAGGAATATGAGATGGAAAGGTACAGACGGAAAAATGATTTGAAAGTCGAAGGCTCAAAAGTCACGTTGTGTGTGTGTGTGTGTGTGTGTGTGTGTGTGTGTGTGTGTGTGTGTGTGTGTGTGTGTGTGTGTGTGTGTGTGTGTGTGTGTGTGTGTGTGTGTGTGTTTTGCACTGTTTAATCATAATGTTTTCAGCAGTAACACTAAATCATGGCTATCGGTATCCGTGTCTTGGAAATCTTTATTCGTTCATTGTTCTCACCGACGTAAATATTGCCAGTGTCAATACTTATTTTCAACAACGTTTTGTTCTCCATGCTTTATTTCCTTCAGTCTTTCAACAGCATTGCCTGAAACGCGGAGCCAGTTAATTATATCAAACAAGCACATTTTAAACTGATGAATACTACATAATTCTTCTATGTATTTCAATTACACGTATATTTTTCATTGAATATTATATTTAACGTTACCATTTTGATAAGTAGTACGTGGTACTTAAGATCAATTTTTTTTATTTTTACTTGTGAAGGAACAAATGAACACATACACTTGACATTTTTTAATAGAAATGTAAATTAATGAAATATGGCAACTCCAGGACACTGATTGCATACCTAATTGAATACAGAAGCTGAGAAAATGTGAATTATGTAAAAAAAAAAAAAACAGTCGGTCAATAAGGCTTTCATTACTGGTGTATATAAGGCTGAAGTATCTAAGAACATTACTCAGACGATCCTACGGTGCCGCATGACCTCTTTGTTGCCGCGTCAACTTCGATCACTCATATTGACAATGCACTCAGACATCGGAGCATTAAGCACATAAACCTCGTGAAGCATTGTGTCTCATACCCAAGCCGTTTTAAACTTAACGTCCGGGCTTACCAAACCATAAGTCTTTGTTACTGTCGTACCCAAATGGCGAGTCACCTGAAATCATTTGCTGTATGTGGTCCGCGAGCTGCCCTCCGACCAACACGGCGACCCAGACTGAGGGGCAGGGGCGGGGTGGCGCCTCCAGGGGTGTGTGAGTCCCTCATGGAAGGCGCCTCACCCCTGACATTCAAGGATTAACCGGAAGTCTCGCAGTAACACATGGCACACCCGCACCCGCCGTCACGAGGGTGTGGGAGAGACAGGTGTTCCCATGCCTCAGGTAAGCCGGAAAGAGGGAGCGTTCATGCATTCATTTAAGAAAGAGAACGTTCATCTCACCCTGCTGACTGAAGGGAGCTTACCGTGTATGGATGTAAATTCCATATATATAGATTCCACCTAGGAAGACTTCATTCATGAATTTTCTATCTATATATCAGGCTGGCAATCCCACAGGGAGTCGCCCGGACAAGGTACTACACACACACACACACACACACACACACACACACACACACACGAACACACCATTCACACTCTTAGCCGCGTCGGCCCCCAGTAGAAAGGGACAGTCTCGTGGCCTACAGTACTGTACTACACCACATGAGTCCAGACATAGAACAGCTGGCCATACATATCCAGGAATTTTCACCCAAATATTCGAACCCCACGGCAAAGTGTACCAACCTGACCTAAAACCAAAGTGTAGCACAACCTATTTATCTTAATATATCTCCACTTAACAAATTCCCCTAACCAACGTATCTTAACCCAACGTAACCCATATCACCACTGAGGGGCGTTTATTTGTCTATTTATTTGTTTTGTTTCGATTAACTTTTTTTTTTTTTTTTTTTTTTTTTTTTTAGGAAATCGGGTGTATGGAATGTTCACGTAGAAAATTTACATGTTGATTAGCTACGGTATAAGGTGTGGCTATTGTAATGTAAATCAACAGTAAAAACAACGAGTTTGATTTTAGCTAGAAAAATTACTGCATTCAAGACATTACTGATGCACGAAACAACACCACATATTGTGTGAGCAAATATTCACGGTGGTACGAATATAAGATCACTCTTCTTGGAAGCCGAAATTCAGAAAAAAACAATATAACATTTTACATTTGAGTCTCAGGCCAATTATTACACTTAAATCAACATCTTGAAACTGAATCACTTGGTATAAAAAGTAATAAATCTTCAAAAGTGAAAAAAAAAGCTAGAAAAAGAACTTCAAAATAAGTCATGAAAGTAAAAGGAGAGGATGGAAGAAAGGAGTGATGAATGCAAACAGAAAGCAAGGAAAAACGGAAATAAAGAACAAAACACAAAGAAAGGAAAGAAAGAAGGAAAAGAGAGAGAGAAGGGCAGAAAGTAAGCAAGTAAAGAAGGAAGTAAAAAAAGGAAAGAAATAAGTAAAAGAGAGATAGAGAGGGAGAGAAAGGAAGTAAGGAAGTAAAGAAAAGAACACAAAGAAAGAAAGAAAGAAAGAAGGAAACAAAGAGATAGAAACTTAGAGACTAAGTAAGGAAACACGAAAGTAAGGAAAAGAACACCAAGAAAGGAAAGAAAGAAGGAAAAGGGAGAGAGATGGCGATGGAGAATGTAAGCAAGCAAGGAAGAAAGTAAAGAAAAGAACAGTGTAACATAAAGGATGAACAAACAACACACGCCGTATTCGTCTTTACGGTGCTGTCTTGGGGCACAATGCTATCTAACGCACAGTGAGAGAAATAGGATGGCGTATATAAAGGAGAGAAAGAAATGAAAGAAGAAAGAAGAAAGGAAACGACAAGACAAGAAATTCAATAAGGAAGAGAGGAAGGGAGGGAGAAATGAAGGCAGAAAAGAAGGAAACAAAAGATAAGAGATTAAATAGAGTAGAAAAAATGGAAGGAAAGAAAGAACTGAAGGAAAGAAAGAATATACAGGAATGAAGGAATAAAGAAAGGAAGGAAGGAGAGAGAGAGAGAGAGAGAGAGAGAGAGAGAGAGAGAGAGAGAGAGAGAGAGAGAGAGAGAGAGAGAGAGAGAGAGAGAAGTATGCCAAACAGGAACACATTCACTCACAATCCCACAACAAGACTCTTCCATAAAGCCTAAAATCCTCGTCGAGCTCGGGCATAAATTCGACCATCAAGCGGTGGAAGGTGTGTGCGTGTGTGTGTGTGTGCGTGCGTGCGTGTGTGCGTGCGTGTGTGTGTGTGTGTGTGTGTGTGTGTGTGTGTGTGTGTGTGTGTGTGTGTGTGTGTGTGTGTGTGTGTGTGTGTGTGTGTGTGTGTGTGTGTGTGTGTGTGTGTGTGTGTGTGTGTGTGTGTGTGTCCCGTGGCCGGATCCAGTAAACTAGTTGAAATGTCGCTCCCAAGAGTCCAAAGTCACTGCCTCAGTATGATCGTTTGCCTTGTGGGAGAGGAGAGGAAAGGAGAGGAAAAGAGAGCAGAGGAGAGGAGGGGAGAGAAGTGGGGAACGGGGAAGGGTATGGAGAGGAGGAGGAGGAGGAGGAGGAGGAGGAAAGGAAGGAGGAGGAGGAAAGGAAGCAAGAAAGGAAGGAAGGAAGGAAGGAAGCAAGGAAGGAAGAAAGGAAGGAAGGAAGGAAATAAGGAAAGAAGGAGGAAGGAAGGGAGGGAGGGAGAAAGAGGAAGAAAAGGCATTAGAAGAAGAAGAAAGAAGAGGAAAAGCGCAACAGATAAAAAGATAGAAAAAAGATAGAAAAAAGAAGCAAGAAAAGAATAATGAAGAAAGAGGAAAATTAAATCAAGTAAAGAAGAAAAAAAGAAGAAGAGGAAATAAAATAGAAGGAGAAAAATTCAAAACAAATATAAAGGAGGATGAAAAATATTAAAGAAAAAACAAGTGCAGAATAACGAGGAAAGATTAGAACATGAAATCAAGAAAGAGTTGAGCATTTCAAAAGGAAGAGAACCAGAACAAGGAAAAATATAATGGAGAGAGAGAGAGAGAGAGAGAGAGAGAGAGAGAGAGAGAGAGAGAGAGAGAGAGAGAGAGAGAGAGAGAGAGAGAGAGAGAGAGAGAGAGAAGAATAAAGAAAATAAATAAGATGGAAAACGAAGATAAGGACAAAAGAGAAACAGAAGCAGTGAAATGGAGAGGGAAAGCACGAGACAGACGAGGAGATACGAGTAGAATAGAAACGAAATCAAGAGGAAATATAAAAACCATGAAAAAACGGAAGACGAAGGAGAAGAGCGAGGAAGAAGAAAGATTAAAAGAAAGAGAAATAGAAGAAAACAGAAGAGAAGAAAAGAATGAGAGAGAGAGAGAGAGAGAGAGAGAGAGAGAGAGAGAGAGAGAGAGAGAGAGAGAGAGAGAGAGAGAGAGGAAAGGGTGAGGGAGGGGTTCCAAATGCGTTCCGGTGTAAAGAGGAATTTATGGATCCTTAACCGAATTCATGAAGGCTTGGCGGAAATTTACACACAGCCCCCGGACGGACAGTTATTGCAATACCGGCCAGGGACTCAGGGGCGGCCGGGAACAGGAATTTTGAGTTAGACGAATGGTCAGTAATGTGTCGCGTTGGACTTTTTTTTGTTTCCATTTCCGATTTTTTCTAACTGTTTCACGCGATTTTTTTTTTATACACAGATTTCTCTCTCGCTGTACGGTGCGGTAGAGAATAGAGATGATTTATGTTTTTTTTTTTATTTGTTATTGTACTTTTTGTTGTTGTTGTTGTTGTTGTTGCTTTGTTGTTGTCGTTGTTGATGGTGGTGGGAGTGGTGGCGGTGGTGGTGGTGGTGCTGTTATAGGAAGAACTTCATGATTACAGTCCTATGTGCGTTTTGTGTTACCAATTACTCCTCTCTTTGGTGAGTTACACATCGATGAATGCAAGCAATGACGCATAACGCTTGCATTGTTGATTTCGACGGGATGGCGGCGCTATATGACCTCGATGTTGCAGCGCAGAAATTTAATCATTCAATCAACCAAACGCTCTTCTTTTTACGGAGTCACACAGCGATGAATACCACGGACGATGTATAACTTTTGCATCATAGTGAACCAGTGACTGTGAGAGGGGAACATGCTAAATGCGATACAAAATCGGTCTCTGCAGTTCGCTACTCAAATACCTCACTATTAGTCCTCCAATCTCTCTGCATTCCTCCATTATTTTCATATTTTTCGCTTGTCTATTAAATTTGCTTCTATAAAATTTCATCTTTTAGAGTCTTCCACTTAAGTCTAATTGGATTTTTGTTTAAATCGTTTCCCTTCTTGTTTGTTTTAAAAATGTTCTCTCTCTCTCTCTCTCTCTCTCTCTCTCTCTCTCTCTCTCTCTCTCTCTCTCTCTCTCTCTCTCTCTCTCTCTTCTTTCGTCTTTCTTTCTTGTCCAATTATTCTAATTTTTCTTCCAAGAAGTTTTTTTCTTTTATTCTTATTCTCTTCCTTTTGTTTTATATGTTTCCTTTCTTCTACTTTCCTTTCTCATCTTTTTTTTACTACGCTGACTTCCTCTTTCTTTTCTTCCTCCTTCTTTCTCCCTTATTAAAATTGTCTTCCACCTCTTCTTCATCTCCCACTTACTCGCTTCCCTCCTCTTTTTCTTTCTTCTCCTCCTCCCGCACATTGCCTCCTCTTCTTCCTCCTGAGTTCTCCGTTACTTTCCTCCTTCCCCTTTAAGCGACTACTTATCTCCTTCCCTTATCGTTATTCCCTTTTTATATATAATTTTAAAGGCTTCGTTATTCAACCATAGTTTTTTTTTTTCTCTCTCCTTGTAATGTGCTTCCATCATCTCTCTCTCTCTCTCTCTCTCTCTCTCTCTCTCTCTCTCTCTCTCTCTCTCTCTCTCTCTCTCTCTCTCTCTCTCTCTCTCTCTTACACGTCATTAGAGAAATATGACGAGAGTCGAAATATTTCAGAGGTAATTTTATTAGTCTGCAAGCTGTACAAAATATTAATATTGAAAAATATGAAGTATTTCTTTTTTCTTTATGGAAGTGTGACATGCTGATCTGTGAATAAATAGCTACACTTAATTATAACGGCATCGGTTACAGCGATTAATTAATAGACAATTACTATGGCAGTAATCAAATTTATCATTGCATCTGTCTTTGGTTAGTATTACAGCAGTGATGACTGCATGATTGAGCAACGACCATCACCACCACTACTAACAGCAACAACAACAACAACAACAACAACAACAACAACAATAACAACAACAACAACGACGACGACGACGATGACAACACTAACACTAACATCAATATCACAACTAAAACAACAACAACAACAACAACAACGACAACAACAACAACACAACCCTCACATCAACAACATCAGTAGCAGCAACGGCACCAACACCAACATTAACAGCAGCATCACCACCACCACCACCACAACCAACAACAACACCATCAACATCAACTATACTATACCACCACCACCACCACTACCACTACCAGCACCACCACAACCACCACCGTCATCATAACCATCACCTACCAGGCAGGATGAGGAGAGGAAAACCAAAGAGTAGGCCAAAGATAAAGAAGAAAAAGACATGCTGGTGTACGAATAACAGAAGACACAAAAGACAAAGTAAGTTGAACACGCGAGAAACTGGAACAACATCCTCACCACCACCATCACCATCATCATCACCCTCATCACCTATCAAGGTTGCCTCTCTTCACCTTCTTAATATAAACAGATGCAACGAAAAAGAAAACACACCTTTACTTTACCTTATGCTCTCCCTGCTCCTCTTTCCTCTTGTCTCCCTTAAGCAGCTCTCTCTCTCTCTCTCTCTCTCTCTCTCTCTCTCTCTCTCTCTCTCTCTCTCTCTCTCTCTTCTGTCTATTCGCACACCCGTTGGCAGGACACAAACACACCGACGCTCATCACACCTGCAGCGGCGAGACTCCAGGTAAACTAAGGGAGGTAAGACACTCATAAAGAAAAGGAACATGTACAGACTTGTAACACGCTCACCTTAGGACCTCTTGGCTTGCAACATTTACGTAAATCTCTCTCTCTCTCTCTCTCTCTCTCTCTCTCTCTCTCTCTCTCTCTCTCTCTCTCTCTCTCTCTCTCTCTCTCTCTCTCTCTCTCTCTCTATCTATCTATCTATCTATCTATCTATCTATCTATCTGATGATTTAAGTGAATGTCCGTCCGTTCGTTGAAGAGGAAAACCTAATAGAGAAAAATGCAAATGCGATTAACACTGCGATAAAATGTATTGAAAGTTTTACCTTGAAGGGGAGGTGTGGTTAAAATTGTCATAGGGATTTGCTTTGTCTCTCTCTCTCTCTCTCTCTCTCTCTCTCTCTCTCTCTCTCTCTCTCTCTCTCTCTCTCTCTCTCTCTCTCTCTTGTATCGATAGCTTTAGATCTTCTCCTGACGTCCTTTCGGGAATTACGTCTATTCTACAGGTAAATTGTTTCCATTCCTATTTTATCGTAGCTGTAGGTGCACCTGTTCTCTTTCCGACACACGTAAGTATTTGCTCTCCTCTCCTCTCCTCCCTTCTCTCCTCTCTCTCTCTCTCTCTCTCTCTCTCTCTTGGTTGTGTCTCTTCATAATTTACGCCAAGTGCTCGCTCCTTTCCTTCTTCTCCTTCCCCTCAGCGCCTCAGTAATTCCCCGCACACACACCTGCGCTTTCCCACGCCTGCCACTAATAAATAGGAGAAGCGTGGAGGGCAACGAGGTCATCTTTATGGCAGGTGAAAAACAGTGCTATATGTACCGTTTAGGTCCACTAGTGATGGCTGGCAAAGGGAGGGACGATAGAGAGGGAGAAAGGGAAGGACAGGGAAGAGAACGTGGAGGAGGAAAGCAGGACAGACAGAAAGATAAGGGAGATAAACTGCAGAGAGAGAAAATGGAATTAAAGAAGTATAAAAAAAGAGGACAAAAAAGTCTAGGAAGACGAAGAGAAGGACAGGCAGAACGAGGAGGGCATCTAGGAAAGTGATGAAGAGAACGATGATGAAAGAAGGATAAAGGGTAGGACGAAAAGGAGTATGATGACGAGTAGGAGGAGTAAAAAACATGTGAAACGAGAAGGAGGAAGACGAGAAGAACGAGGAGAAGGAAAAAGACAAAGACGAATAACACAACGAGAAGAAAGAAAGGCGAATAAAGAGAATAACGAAGACAAAAGAAGTCCAAACGAAAGAAAAATAGATGATGAAAAGTGGGTGTGAGAATATAAAGATAGAACAAAGCACGAGAGGAAGGAAGGAAGGAAAGGAAGCAAAAGACACGGTATTGAAAAATGGAAACAAAATAACAAAAGAAAGATATAGAGGAAAGTGTCAGAGAGAGAGAGAAAAAAAAAGAGAGAGAGAGAGAGAGAGAGAGAGAGAGAGAGAGAGAGAGAGAGAGAGAGAGAGAGAGAGAGAGAGAGAACAAAGAGAAACAACAAACTCCGCTCCTTTGTAGTCGAAGTGAAACAGCTGAGTGCATTCCATCACACAGTAAGGTCAATTTCCCCGTAGACTAAGTACGAGGGAAGAGGAAAACGCAAGTATTCTTACAGTTTCTATCTCCTGACTTTATATTTGTGATGGGTTTGATATGGGGTATTATGCAGAAGAGAGAGAGAGAGAGAGAGAGAGAGAGAGAGAGAGAGAGAGAGAGAGAGAGAGAGAGAGAGAGAGAGAGAGAGAGAGAGAGCCTACAGAGTTATTAGTTACATAAGTTATTTTATTTTATTTATTTTTTTTTATTCCTAAACTTCCTCCTGACGTTTCTTCATCAGGACAGTTTCCCATCTAGAAATTTTCCCTGTGGATATTTATCTAAAGCACTCCACGAAAGTATTGTTCGCAGTGGCTAGTGAGTTTGGTTACGTTAGGTTAATTTCTTTTTCTAGTAGGCAGGGTTAAGTTGGGTTAGGTTAGGTTAAATTAGATTAGGTTAGGTTAGGTAAGGTTAGTTTAGCTTAACTTAGCTTGGGTTAGATTAGGTTAAGGTTACTTTGTTTAGGTTAAGTTTGGTTACATTAAGTTCCAGAGAAAAAAATCATGAAGTGTTAAGAAGGGGAATTGTCCAGGAACAAAATAAAAAAAGAAAAGAAAAAATGTGCATGAATTAAATCAGATAAGGAAAAAAAACATATATAGCTGGAAAAAAAAAGAAGAAGAAAAAGAAGAAGAGGAAGCTTCACGAGGAAAATTCCCTACACTCCTTTGATATCCAACGTCCCCACTGCAGTAACTCAGCGGGGACAGAGAACACAGGACGGGACGGGAGGTACGTAGAGGCGCGGCGTTGTCCGAGGGAGGCGGTGAGGGAGGAAAACACAAGCATCGGAGAATTGTGACATTTGTGGTCCGACTTTAAGCTTCGCATGACGTGTATTAAAGTCTCCATCACGCCACCAAGACGAGTGCGGGAAGGAAGGCGGCGGGAGGAAGGAAAATGGGTGGCGTAAAGAAGGGAACGTTTAAAAAGAGAGGAAGGAGAGCTGAAAAAAGATGGTCTAGCAAAAAGGTAAGGAGAGAGAGAGAGAGAGAGAGAGAGAGAGAGAGAGAGAGAGAGAGAGAGAGAGAGAGAGAGAGAGAGAGAGAGATAAAGAAATATGAACGAATACATGAAAGGAGGGAGAAAAAATGGGAAAGGATGACAAAAGATGACTCATAAAAAAAAACAGAGAGAGAGAGAGAGAGAGAGAGAGAGAGAGAGAGAGAGAGAGAGAGAGAGAGAGAGAGAGAGAGAGAGAGAGAGAGAGAGAGAGAGAGAGAGAGAGAGAGAGAGAGAGAGAGAGAGAGAGAGAGAGAGAGAGAGAGAGAGAGAGAGAGAGAGAGAGAGAGAGAGAGAGAGAGAGAGAGAGAGAGAGAGAGAGAGAGAGAGAGACTGTGTGTGTGTGTGTGTGTGTGTGTGTGTGTGTGTGTGTGTGTGTGTGTGTGTGTGTGTGTGTGTGTGTGAAGGCAAAAGGATGATAAAAAGAGGTTAAAGGAAAAGGCGAGGCGTTAGAGGGAAAAAGGGAAGCTAAAGGTCATGCAAGAATAGCGAGATTGACGGTAACACGGGAGACTGGAAAGCAAAATAATCTACGAAAGTGACACTGAAAACAATATCCAACAATAACACAGAGAAAAGCAGAAAGCAAAAAAAGAAAATAAACAGATTGAAACCAGTAAAAAGAAAAAAAAAAGAGGAGGAAACGAGTAACAAGTGCTCTTAGAATTGAGAGGAAAGGGAGAAAGAGGAAGAAGAGGAGAGGAGGAGGAGGAGGAAAAAGAGGAGAATGGGCTTCCCTAAAACTGTTAACGGTGATAGTTTTCCTATTTTTGTTATGCATTTTTACCTTCATCCTCCATTAGCAGTGTTGTTGGTAAAAAAGCTGTTTACTCTTTCCTCTTCCTCTCTTCCTCCTCCTCCTTTTCCTCCGCATAACGATGGTAGAAGGAGGAGGAGGAGGTAGGCGGATACACGGTGCCAGAGAAGAGAGCGACAACAGAAGGAGGAGGAGGAGGAGGAGGAGGACGAGGACGAGGACAAGGGCGAGAAGGAGGAGGAGGAGAAGGAGGAGGAGGAGGTAGGCGGAGACACGTGCGGGAGGGGAGACGACCAGAGGAGGAGGAGAAAGAGAAGGAAGAGGAGGTGGAGAGGGAGAAGGAGGAGATGAGAGGGCGGTGGATGATGCAAAGAGATGAGGCGGAAGCTTGAGAGGAGAGAATGAAGAGGAAGAATTAAGGAAAGGAATGGAGGGTGGAGATGAAAGAAAAAGATAAGAAGGAAGGCGAAAAGAAAGAGCTGTGGGGAAGACAACGAAGAGGAAGGGAGGAGGAGGCACGAGAAGAGAAGGAAGGAAGAAGACGCTGAGGGGAGAAAGGCGGAGGAGGGAAGGGTAGAAAAGAAAGAGCGGGGGATGACGCAGGAGAGGAAGACAGTAGGGGAAAGAAAGGAGAAGGAAGGACAGGAAGGGATGAAAGGAAGGAACGGTGGGTGGTGGTCTGAAAAGGGTTTGTTCATATCGCTTTTCTCATTTTCTTTGATGTACACGATATCCACGACACGTTTTCTACGACGCTAAGAACAAAAAGAAAACGGAGTATTAGCTCACCAAAGAATTTTTCTTTTATTCTTACTTTTCATTTATTTCTCTTTTACTTCTAAGGTTTCTTCACAATGCTGTGTCTCGCGATACACACACACACACACACACACACACACACACACACACACACACACACACACACACACACGAAAAAAAAAAAAAAAGCGCTTCCAGTGTATGTATGCATGTTGCGTAAAAAAGAACACTGTCACAGCTGTTAAAAATACTTATGTTCTCTGTTTCCAGGAAAGAATTTGCAGTGCAGCTCAAAAAGATGGTAAGAAAATAAAAACTTACTCACCAACGATGTATTAAAGAGATCTCTGCCAGTAACGACCTTTCTGAGGAAAAAAAAAAACTCAAATATAATAGAAAAAATAAGCCAATAAATACGCAAAAAAAGAGAAAAAGAAAAGAACAAAAATAGAAGAAATGGAAAGAAAAATAAAAATAAAAACTCGCACTTCCTTCTGAATAGAGAAAAGAAAATGTAAAGAAAAAAAAAACGGAAAAACTGAAACAGGAGAAAGCAAAAACCTTTGATGTACTTCCCTGAACACCAACACATAATGAGCTCCCCTATCCTCTCCCCTTCATTCTCTCCCCTTCCCTTCCCCTTCCTCTCGTTCCCATTTCCATCTCCACCCTCCCATCCTGTCACTTAAGCCCACACGCGGCCACTCGCCCAGACATCAAGACACATAAGCGGTAGCGGAGTGCCTCTACTAATTACCTCCCGGCGTCCAAAATAATTCAGTTCGCGCTAGAAGTCTCGAAAAGAAAATCGGAGTCGTGGGCTGAAGACAATGGGGTCGGCGAGGCGTTAGTGGTAAGGAACAGTCTTTCTCTCTCTCTCTCTCTCTCTCTCTCTCTCTCTCTCTCTCTCTCTCTCTCTCTCTCTCTCTCTCTCTCTAATATCATAGGTCATTATTTAAACTCTTCTTTTGCTTCTCTCTCTTTTTTTCCTTGCACAGTCCCTTTGCTTCATGTGTGTGTGTGTGTGTGTGTGTGTGTGTGTGTGTGTGTGTGTGTGTGTGAGTGAGCTCAAAGCTTCAGGTGTGCAGCATTCATTAGTAGTAAATGGCCAGAACAGAGAAAGAGAAAGAGAGAGAGAGAGAGAGAGAGAGAGAGAGAGAGAGAGAGAGAGAGAGAGAGAGAGAGAGAGAGAGAGAGAGAGAGAGAGAGAGAGAGAGAGAGAGAGAGAGTTCTCGCTTCGGCAAAAAGCAACTGCAGAGAAAAAGAAAAAAAAAAAGAAAAGAGTGCAAGTGAGAAACGGAGGAAGGCAGGAGAAGTGTGAGTGGTATTCTGAGGAGTTATGCCGGTGATGGTAGAAAAGGTAAGAGAGATAAGGTGAAAAAAGATGAGAAGGTGTGGGAGGAGGAGGAGGAGGAGGTGGAGGAACAGGAGAAAGAGGAGGAGGAGGAGGAGGAGAAGGAGGATGAGAAGGAGAAGGAGAAGGAGAAGGAGAAGGAGAAGAAGGAGGAGGAGGTATAAGAGGAGGAAGACGACGACGACGGCGACGAAGACGAAAGCACAAACAAGAGCAAGGAACACAAAGAAAAACAAATATGGAAAAAAGGAAGCAAGATAAAGTAAAACACCTGTTGGCGCTAACGAGCCGTTTTGCGGAAACTACGTGCCTACATTACTTCATTATCTAATTCCCATATAAGGAAGCAAGAGGGCAAAACGAGAAGCGGCATGCAAGTCTAGTGGCAAGAGAGTGGAAGATGGATAGCGAATATTAAATGTGTATTGATCCTGTTATTCTGCTATGAAGAAACGTTACTGAAAGTCGTGATAAATGACACCAATTGATCTATTTTCGCCATACGTGTTGCGATCATCGCTAAAAATGTTTAGGAAGCTTATAAGACACGAGCGTTCATTTCTGGATCCATGATGTGAATCCTTGATCAGTTTGCATTCCTCTGACATGTTAACTGCTTTTGTCCTTATAATACTCGTAGTTCCCATTAATATGCACGACAGACGCTACGCTGATTGGTTGACATTTGCCTGGCATGGCGGAGGAGGGGAAAGAGGAGGAGGAGGAGGAGGAGGAGGAGGAGGAGGAGGAGGAGGAGGATCACGCAACAATAGGACTAAACAAAGCTCGGGAAACAGCAGCGGCATAAATTAAAACGGATACACGAAATAGGAAAGCAAATTAACCACCCACTAATGTGATACAGGAAGTCGAGGTGACACGCTGTAAAAAGCAGGAGCAGGTAAACAGAGGAAGACCAAACTCACCAGAACGCAATATATATATATATATATATATATATATATATATATATATATATATATATATATATATATATATATATATATATATATATATATATATATATATATATATATATATATATATATATATATATATTTTTTTTTTTTTTTTTTTTATTTATTTATTTTTTTGACTCACACAACTGCTGCTGCATTGTTAACAGGAAACGAGATAAAGACACCCACACGTGTGCTATCAATCTAACAGGAGACAAAAGGTGGCTCGGCAAAGGTGACACAAGCCCGCTAGAAAAAAAATAAAAGCTTCGTCACTTGCTATTATCAAATGATAGATGAAGCCTCAAGCCTAACAGGCATTCTCCCGCCTCTCCATATGCTTACTCATTCAAAATATTCAAACCTTTCTTTGTCACCATTTGCTATTGACGTACTATCTTTGTGCCATAAACAACTGCAATACTACTTTCCATATTTTCTAAAAAATCATTTATCATACTGAAAAAAATAAATACTTGGTGTGCATCTATGTATCTGTACATGTGTTAAAAAGACTGTTTTCTTGTATAAATTTATATTTCCTGTGAAAGAGTTATTTAACTGTCTGAACATGTGTCAAAAATACTGCCTCCTTGTATGTGTCTGCCTTGTTCGTATGTGCGACCATGTATAAATCCTGTAAAATATCCAAATGAGTGTATGTTATATATTCGTCGAGACTACATGTTACAGGGATATATATACCTCCTCTCTCTCTCTCTCTCTCTCTCTCTCTCTCTCTCTCTCTCTCTCTCTCTCTCTCTCTCTCTCTCTCTCTCTCTCTCTCTCTCTCTCTCTCTCTCTCTCTATATATATATATATATATATATATATATATATATATATATATATATATATATCCTGTATAGCAAAAGTAAAGGAGTAAAGTATCTGTTTCACCGGAGGTCGCGGGAAAACAGAGGATGGCCACAAACTCTCATGGCCTGTTGAATGTTTTAAAATTCAGCGCGTGGAGAGCTAATTGCATTTTTTCTAGGCTGTGCAACGTCAAGTTTTGATTGCTGTACCAGTGTTACGATAATGTGCAACAGATAGTGGATAACAAACACACACACAAAAAAGAAAATGCACATAAACGCTAAACACTCATGATATAAACTAAACAATTTCTACGGAAGAATAGCCATCTTTATCTACTGAATGGGAAAAAAAAAAACTGCATTCAAGCACACTGGAAACCTTTAGTGCAGACAAAAGCATGAAGGTACAAGAGCGGCGTTTAAACCAGGCGGGAAGTCAAGGGCGAGGTGTGACAGTGACTTGTATTCAGAAAAGCTTTGCTGTTTTCAAAAGCCACAGAGGTGATTAGCCGAATTATCAAAAGTGTGTATCCTTTTAATAATACAGAAATCTTGTTAATCTGTCACTAGAACCATAAAATCACCCTTAAAATCCGTGCATATTTAATTAAAGGCTTCTGAAAGAAATAAAGGTGAGGTCAGATGTGGGCGGGATAGGAAGCTGTGTCGGTAAAGGTCGGCGAGGGCGGAGTTAAAAGTAGTTAAGGTACCGATCCCGTAACACAGAGGGAGGGGGTACGTATACATTATGGTACGGGAAGCACAGGGTGGGGTGGGGATCGAGTGGCCAAGACTCAAGGGTTTACAGGAGCAGCTTTGTATGATGGCCGCTTTAATAATGACCTGCCGCTGTTCAGGTGATTTATTCCTTAATATCGCTTTGTGGGGAGAAGAAAGGACCTTCGAGGGACAACATGGACCCTTGATCATCACACACACACACACACACACACACACACACACACACACACACACCATCATTATCATCACTTCCACTTACACCACCACCATAGAAAGAGTGAACTTTGGAAACGAAACGAGTATATGAAGAGATTAAAATAATTCAGTTTAAAAAGATGGCACATTACGGTCCTGACTCAATCCTGTTGAAATAAAAACAGGTAAATGAAAATAGCTAAAGACACACACACACACACACACACACACACACACACACACACACACACACACACACACACACACACATCGAGACAAAACGAAAAATACAAACATAAACCATAACCTCCCAACAACACCAACCAAAATAAACGCGAAAAAGAAAGAAAATCACAGACCACACACAATATTAAGACATAACACTCCAGTGATCTACAGCTCCCAGAACTTCCCTTTCCTGATGCACTGGAGAAAAAAAAAGGGGGCAATTTAGGACATCACGCTGATTGATCCTCCTCCTTCTGATCCACTCTATCTGTGGCAACGGCACCGTCTCTCCCAAACCCTCTCATCAAACCCCATTAGAAGGCGTCTGGTCTGGCTCTCAGTCGCGAAGACACAAATGAACAAAAAGAAAGAACTAACTGATAATTCTATGTCGTCTTGGTACTTAGGAGTGTTTTCGTCATATCTATTCTAGAACAAACAGATGTAGGATAATGAATGTGCTGGAAATAAGAGAGAGAGAGAGAGAGAGAGAGAGAGAGAGAGAGAGAGAGAGAGAGAGAGAGAGAGAGAGAGAGAGAGAGAGAGAGAGAGAGAGAGAGAGAAACTGATAGACAGACATACAGACAGACACAGTGACAAAAAGAGAGGCAGAAATAAAGCAAGTGAGATAGATAGTAGACAGACAGACAGACAGACAGACAGACAAAATATCTACGAACATGCTAAACGAGAGACAGAGAGAAAAAAAAAAGAGAAGGAAAAACTCAACAGATACACGTACTGAGAGAACGGGAAGAGAATGAAAAAGCCAAAAAAAAAAAAAAATCCTTCCACTCTTGATAAAAACTCCATTTACACGCTACAGCAGGTGGCGGTGGCATCAACAGCCAGGCCGGCCCGCTACACCGTGTCCCTGGGGCTTTCGGGGAACTGAGTGCATTCCCGGCACATTGTTTTGGCAAGGTAAGGGAGGGAACGTCAGGTGTTACAGGTGCGGGAGGGGTGAGTTAAAGGAGGGGTGTTGGGTGCTTTGTTAGTGTCGTGTCGAATGGAGTGGATTGAGAGGGAAGAGGGAGCATAGGTAGGGCGGGTGGGAGGGCTTACTAGGAGGTGGTAGTTGTGGTGGTGGTGGTAGGGTGAGGTGAAAGAAGGAAATGGAGGAACGTGAAAGTGAAAATAGAACAGTGAGAGTAGGTGTGTAGGTGGGCGGTGAGGAGAGAGAGAGAGAGAGAGAGAGAGAGAGAGAGAGAGAGAGAGAGAGAGAGAGAGAGAGAGAGAGAGAGAGAGAGAGAGAGAGAGAGAGAGAGAGAGAGAGAATGCAAGAAAGGGTACTTAATCATTACTAACGACGAGCAAAAAAAAAAAAAAAATGAAGAAAATGAAGAAAAGCAGAAAAAAGAAAAGAGAGAAAAAAAAACACTCCTGAAAAGTATATAACATTCAGAAAAAAAACTGAAAAAAATAAGCAAGTAAAAGCGTCACTTATTACACAACAACTTCCATTAACCAGTACTTAGACTTTCCTTCCATTCCTTCACCTCTTCACACGAGCCGCTCACTCAACACTGGTACTAAAACACTTGAGTATGAAGCATCTCCCTCCTCTTCCTTCTCTTTTCTACCCCACGCATATTTATTTCCTCTTCTCCTTCTCGTCCTCTTTCACTCCCCTTCCTCCTCCTGCTCCCTGATGAGAGTTATTTTCACTACAATATTTCTGGCGTCCATTTCCATTAGTGCCCCACAAAGGCACCGAATTTTTGTCCCTTCTAATGCCGCCAAGACCTTGGTGGCGGCGCGGCGCGGGATTGCATTAGTACCGGGATGTGTTTACGAGGCGCGCACTTTTACGTGTCTCACTTGCCAACCGTGCGTTTGTAAGTTATTTTGCTGCTATTACTGAAACTACTACTACTGCAACTACTACTACTATTACTACTGTGATTACAACTACTACTGCTGCTGCTGCTACTGCTTACTGCTGTGATGATGATGATAATGATGATGATGATGATGATGATGAAGATGATGATAATAATAATAATAATAATAATAATAATAATAATAATAATAATAATAATGATAATAAAAATAATAATACTTTATTATTATTATTATAATAATAATAATAATAATAATAATTATTATTATTATTATTATTATTATTATTATTATTAATTACTATTATTATCATTATTATTATTATTATTATTATTATTATTATTATTATTATTATTATTATTATTATTATCATTATTATCATTATTATCATTATCATTATTATTGTTATTATTATTATAATCACCATCATTATCATGGTAATTACTTTTTAACAGTTCAGTTCAATCATCCGTACATATTACAAAGCATCTCTCTCTCTCTCTCTCTCTCTCTCTCTCTCTCTCTCTCTCTCTCTCTCTCTCTCTCTCTCTCTCTCTCTCTCTCTCTCTCTCTCTCTCTCTTCATAAATTAAACATCTGTCATGCAAGAATCTAAAGGTTGTTGCTGTCTGGATAGTCAATCACGTACAGTGAATAATGCCACACAATTATTGAGTCGTATCCCCACATACTACTCATACCTAATATCCTGCAAAACCTACCGAAACACCTGTCATTTAAAGACCCAGAATCAGAAATAGATCCAGAGCATAGCGTCCTGGTAGAAAGCAATTGATATTGAGACTACCTCATTTTTATATACTTGTTCCACCTACACATGTGTCTGTGTTCCGTGTCAGTAAAAGGCAACCTAGACATCATAAAGGACACTCCAACCTTCACCTTTTATACCCCCTCCAAAAAAAAAGAGAGAGAAAAAAAGAAATATCATAGAAGGTCAGAGAGAGAGAGAGAGAGAGAGAGAGAGAGAGAGAGAGAGAGAGAGAGAGAGAGAGAGAGAGAGAGAGAGAGAGAGAGAGAGAGAGAGAGAGAGACTTGAAAAGAAAGACGAGGCAAGAATATAAGAGACAGGTCGGTGAACCGTAAAAATGAGAAAGGATTGGAGTGCAAGAGAAAGACGAAGAAGGTAAAAAGATGGACAGATAAATTCATACTAAAGAAGGACAGATAGATAAGGCGGCTCCAAAATATATAGATATACACCAAAGAAGACTAAAAATAACCTAAGTTTAATAAAACAGACTACCAGGAGAGGGATCAAACACAGGCATGGAAATAAACACACAAAATTAAACTAAAAGTATTAGCAGAGCGAGAGAGAGAGAGAGAGAGAGAGAGAGAGAGAGAGAGAGAGAGAGAGAGAGAGAGAGAGAGAGAATAACAAAAATTTCAGAAGCTCTAATGAGAATCCGGAATTATTTTAAAGTTTAGTAAAAAATAACGTTTCACTGATGTTAAAGAAATACAATGCAGCAGAAAATGGAATAAAAATTGATAAATAATTTGCAACAGGCGATTAAGAAATGACGTGTGTAATGCATAGGTGACCTCGATGGAGATAATGCTTCATTACGAATTCTATCATAAATACTTTTTTTTATCATTATGAATGTGAAACTATTTATTTAAATATGTGATGTACGAGGATGAAAGAAACTGCTCCTGCTCTGGGTATTAATTGTGCACGTGTGAAAGAGAGAGAGAGAGAGAGAGAGAGAGAGAGAGAGAGAGAGAGAGAGAGAGAGAGAGAGAGAGAGAGAGAGAGAGAGAGAGAGAGAGAGAGAGAGAGAAATGCGGGCACAGGCGCGCGCACACACACACACACACACACACACACACTATCACCACCCGGAACAACATCTCTGCAATAATTACTTAACGCATTAGAGAGAGTTTAAATTTTCATAAGGAACAAGAAAAGAGAAACGTGTTTTGCTTCCAGGAGCGTGTGTTGCTTTGTCATATTTCACAGAGTCTATAATTTCTCGTTTTCTGCGAAGCTATGGATTACTGGTGCATATTACAAGAGCCTCTTCGATCACAGGAGTAATGCAAGGCGGAAGCATGACACACAGTCGGCGTCTGTCACAGAGGAGGCAAGAAATGTATGAGTCGCCTTGATACAAAGCACATCTATCACAGCGCGCCGCCGCCATCTCGAAGGTGAAATACACGCCACCAACATGCGCCTCTGCAGGTCTCTTCGATTCAAACAAATATCAGTTATGTACGTCCCTGCAGCATGCTTACCACACACCTCACCGCTAATGTGCAAGTTCCCTGTCATCTCTACCTCACCTGTATCCCACCTAGAAATTCCACCTCACCTGTAATTCCCTGCCATCTCCCTTACCTGCTATAAGTCTCTCACCCACCCTGCATCTCGTCTCCATTCCTCATGTCCTTTATCATCTCTCCCTCACAAGATCCTCCCTTACCTTAACTCTCTCCTGGTAATCCCCTATCATTTACCATTTCCTACCGTCTCCCTTAAGTCGCATGTCTCCCTCGTCTATCACTTCTTATGTGCCACCTCTCCTATACCTATCATATTCACCTTACCTATCACATTCCCCTTACTTGCTACCTTCTACCCCCTCCCTCTCTTTTTACCTTTGCCATGCCTGTCTGCACTTCATCTGTAACATCATTTTTACCTCTTACCTCTCCATATCTCACACACCTTATATTTGTACCCAGCAACATCTCCTTACCTGCCATACCTTACCTGGTGCCGCTCTTCCACCTGTCACGCGTCGTTAACTACATATAACACAATCAGCAGTACTTGCAGTCTTGATTGTACTTGGGAGGCTTTCCAGCAAAGTATCTTTTCCGTGACATATAAATAACACGTAAAACAACGATAAGGAAACAGCGTAGCGTAATAAAGATAAAATGCAATCATAAAACCACAGAGTGAGAAAAAGAAAAGTAGAAAACTACGGTACTCTTTCCAAGAATCGATGGAAACTACTTCTAGTGCTACTAAAGGTCAGTGATAAAGAAAATATGAGAACGTACAGAGAGACGGAATCAAAGAGTCGGGCTGTGATACCGTGACATAAACGACGACGAGAAGACTCCCTCATAAATAATAATGAAAAATAAACCACGGATAATAAAGATGAACGACTTGATAAATTCCTTTGCGGGGAAGCATTAGTGAAAATATGGAGAGGGAGGAACGGAAGGAAGATCGATGACAGTCACAACGACGCACAACGCCACTGACAAGGAAAAGCGAGTCACTCCTGAAAAAAAAAAAGAATAAAGAGATAGATAAAACAAGGGTAACAAAGATAAACTGGCCAGATAAATCCAAGGCAGAATACAGTGCAGAGATATTTACTATAATATAATAGCAACAAATTTGGGGAAGACATGTGGAAGTAACTTTAGGGGGGAAGAGAGAGGGGAGAGGAAGAGTGAAGAGCGGAGAGCGAAAGTATGTATAGAGGAGGGGAGAGGTAGGAGTGGAAGGAAGGGACAAGGAAGGTCGTACGGGAGAGGCAGGAACAGAAAGACCTTGGGGACTTTGGGACTGTGGAAGGAAAAGATTGCCAGATAAAAAATTGGGCAAGGATTAGTCACGGCAGAGCTGAATGAGAGGATGCGCTGCTTTAACACAACTGGGAGGAGGAGGAGGAGGAGGAGGAGGAGGAGGAGGAGGAGGTAGTGGTGCCAATGAATGGTGGCGGAGTTAGCGTGGGAGGGAAAGACAAGTGGGAAGAGAACCAAAGCGGCTGAAACGCTGAAAAGAACAAAAAGGAAGTGAAGAGAAGCAGCCGAAGCAATACGACGACGAGGAGGCGGAGAAGGAAGAATAGATCCCATCACTGGCTATACCACTAAATATGCACCCCTTCCCTTCTCTTCCCCTTCCTTCCCGTCTCTTCCTGTCCTTTCCCTTCCTCCACCCCTGCGGCAGCGGAGGCAGCAGGAAGAGGAGGAATAAATTAATGCCGAATGACACACCTGCAGACAACTTAATTAATCTGAACACCTCAGAGCACACTTGCAGACTTGGATACCAGACCATTTCTTTTAACTCAAGTTCCTTTGTAATATTAGTTTCTTTTTAAAATATCACCACGTCTTCAGAAGCGACGGTGTAGTTTTATTACAAGGATCTAAAGACACACGATATATGAATTGTAACTGAACGCTTTTTTTTTTTTATTATTATTTTATTTATTTATTTATTTTTTGGGGGGGCACGGTCTCCATTTTATTTTATTTTTTTTTGCATATTTCCTGTTTCTGTGCAGACGAGTTAAGAATTGATGAAGTTGAGTGTCTCTGTCTCTAGGCAATGAGAAAGGAGGCAGGAGGAGGAGGAGGAGGAGGAGGAGGAGGAGGAGGAAGAGGAAGAGGAAGAGGAGGAGGAGGAGGAGGAGGAGGAGGAGGAGGAGGAGGAGGAGGAGGAGGAGAAGGAGGAGGAAGAGGGGGAGATGGATTAGAAAGAGTCTAGGAGCAAGAGGGAGATGAGTGAATGAGAAGGAGAATAAAAGAAAGGAAAACGAGTAACAACAAGTTAAAAAGGAGGAGGAGGAGGAGGAGGAGGAGGAGGAAGAGGAAGGGAATGAGGAAGAGGAGCATTAGGAGGCAGTGAGTGTTAACAAGAGCAAAGAAGGCAGCCACGATGCACAAGGATATTTTTAATTCGTCACTGCTCGACTTTTCTGTTACGGCACGATATCACAACCACGAGAACAGCGTTGAGTTATGGCATTGTTTTCTTACTGCTTATAAGTGAAAGAAAGGTGCAGGTGCGTGGAGGAAGATAACGTGGATTAACTATACCAGAAATGAGGAGAAGGAAGAGGAGGGAGAGAAATGATATGTAGCAATATACACTATAAGAACAAAATTGATACCAGGAGAGTTATTGATATACGAGAATGTAAGTAATGTAGGTGTTCTGTATTAGTGTAAAGTAAACAACGTGTGGGAGAAGAGAATATAAGAGGAAAAAAAAAAAAAAGAAGGACGAGTATAAGGAGGGAAAGGGAGAGAAAAAAGGAGGGGAAATTGGAAAGAGAGTTAAAGAGAAAGAGGAGAAGGAGGGAAAACAAAGAATAAAGTATGAAAGGGAACTGAAGAGAAAGAAGAAGAGAGAAAGAGGGAAAAACCAGGGAAAGTAGAAGTTAGACCAGTGTGTGGGACAGTGGAAAGTGAGGGAGGCACAGGAATACTTTTTTCTCTTTTTCTTCTTTCCAATTTTTTTTTCTGTTCAATTTGTCAGGGAGGCCGGGCCGGACTCATGGGAGCGGACACCCCCTTGTGGCGTGTTTGCTGCGGCGTCAGGTTAGTGTAGGATATCCAGGCAGACCTCGGGATAGGTTGGTACAGGCTGGGGTAGGCGGCGCTCTCTCTCTCTCTCTCTCTCTCTCTCTCTCTCTCTCTCTCTCTCTCTCTCTCTCTTTGGAAGTTGTGTGTCTGTGTGTCTGTGTGTGTGTGTGTGTGTGTGTGTGTGTGTGTGTGTGTGTGTGTGTGTGTGTGTGTGTGTGTGTGTTTATTATTTATTGTTTTTGCTCGCGTCTCATGTTATTGTTACTGATGTTGCAAGTGAGTGAAAGAGAGAGAGAGAGAGAGAGAGAGAGAGAGAGAGAGAGAGAGAGAGAGAGAGAGAGAGAGAGAGAGAGAGAGAGAGAGAGAGAGTTCAGTGTTGTAATGTGACACAGGCTTAAATTTTGTTACAAGTTTCGGTGTCTATGCATTTTTTAGTATGGAATTGTTTCTCTCTCTCTCTTTCTCTCTTTCTCTCTCTCTCTCTCTCTCTCTCTCTCTCTCTCTCTCTCTCTCTCTCTCCTCAGTCGCGTTACCTTTCAGCATTAATATTAATTCCTTCATCCTTCACCAAGTCTAAGAAACAATTACAGTCTTCCTGTGACGTGCCGCCCTTCCTGCTCCTCCCCCTCCTTCTCCTCCTCGTCTTCCTCCTCCTCCTCCTTCTCCTTCTCCTCCTTCACCTCTCTCCCCTCACTGCGACGATGCGGCGGAGAGAGGAAACACAAAATATAATGACAAAACTACGCGAGCTTAATCACATCAAGGAAGGACTGCTGGAGGCGCATCATTATGGCCAATTATTAGTCTCCACCCTAAAAATAATACTTGATTGCCCGACGCTAATCAGATGAGGAGTGAATCTGATAAGGAGAGAGAGAGGGTGTGGAGGCGGGGGGAACACGTGGTGGTGGGGTAAGACAGGGAGTATGAAAAGAAAGAAGAGTTAAGAGGAAGCGAGGAAGGGGGGAAGGGGAAAGTGCATTAACTACACAGGCGAAGAAAAGCATATTCCGGGCCATTAACGTAATAGAATTTTCGTCCTCAAGAAGAAAGTCGTCGGTTTAATCCCTCTCTTTATCCATCGATCTTTCCCGGAATCCTTTATCCTTCAATATTTAAAATAAGAATATTCGCACAGTAAAGGGATGTGACGGCAAATCTCCATCATCCGGTGAGACATGAATCTTCTCCTTTGCTGGGCAGTGTTTATTTATTCACCGGTACGATTTATGTCGCCAAAGGCGGAAAGGAACAAACATCTCTCCGTTTTCTTTCACCAGTCCACCGTGGAATATAACTTGCCAAAACAATCTACGAAGTGCTCAGGATTCTCCTGCAATACTGTGTCAAATCTAATCCATCATATAAACTCCATATATTTATTTACGGTTTATGTTTATGGTTTATATTTGAAACATTATTCACTGTTCCAAAGCTGAGTCATCATATAAAATCCTCATATCAATTTGCGATTTCTGTTAATGGAGACACATTCATCCCACTTGCACCACATTATGGCATTAATATCCCTAAAACAAAAAGGAACGCAGACACAAATTACAAAAAAAGGAAAAACAAACAACAGCAAACCCATTGATCATTACGAGGTTGTCTGTGATAAGCTACACTGATTAATCTAGACTAAGAGGTATAGGATGATGAAGACAAAGACTTCCCCATAAGACGCTTTTCCTTATTACATTCGAGGTATACACTTTCACACAAAACAATAATTTAAATTATTTGTTTCTTCTTTACCATTTTTTAAAGCGAAACAAAATGCAAACTATTACCCATGTTGTTCCACTAAGTCTCTCTCTCTCTCTCTCTCTCTCTCTCTCTCTCTCTCTCTCTCTCTCTCTCTCTCTCTCTCTCTCTCTCTCTCTCTCTCTCTCTCTCTCTCTCTCTCTCTCTCTCTGGCACACCTACTTAAACTTCGAGAACCATCACAAATTTTATTTTTAATTTTTCTTCCTCCTAAGCGTATAATTTTACTAATGCCACCCCTCCACCTTTACCCTCCTTACTTCCATTTTCTATAATACCGTGGCACGTTAATAATTAAATACTAATACTTTAATTACAGCTTGCATTAAATTTTCACTATAGGCTCGCCGGTCTCATGGGGGCCATTTGTAATTTGTGGACATCGACTATTACAGGAAATGGTCGAGGGATAAACGAGATATTTGCTTAGGCGGAAAAAAAAAATTACAACAACGAGGTGAAGGAAGATTGAAAAAGTTGGAAGGAACGCAGGAAGGAGGAAGGAAGGAGGAATGGAGGCTGTGAGGTCAATCATGTCAATCTTCAATCTTGCTAGAGTAAAAAAAAAAGAAAAAGAAAAAGAAAAAAGGAGACTTCATCCCATCCCTCGTCACTCCGCCTTCTTTACACTCTTCAATTCCTCCCCTTCTTGCCTTTCTGCTTCCCTTACGTATTTTTTTTAATCAGGTTTATTACTTCCTTCCAATCAATCTCTTCTCCGCTTAGCCATTAAATCTGTCTCCTTGCCGCTTAGTTTTAAAGGGCGAGAGTGAACCGATTTAGTATATATATTTTTCCCCCCAGATTCCTCTCTTAACTCTTTGACTGCATGCTTCTTCGTCTTCACAGAGTGCTGTGGTGAAAATTCAAAATATACTTTAAAAAACTGCCACTTTCAGTAGATTGTGTGACTGAGTAATGCAATCGTTTTAGATTATGATAGGCAAAGTTAGCTTACTTCAGGTTATGTTATGCTATATTAATTAGGTTAGCATTTCAATCGTCTTATGTTAGTAGATTAGGTTAGTATGACAATCGTTTTACACTAGGTTAAGTTAGCATTTCATTCATTTTGGGTTATGTTATGTCAGGTTAATATTGTAATCATGTTATATTATGTTGGGTTAGGTTAAGTTGCATATATTAGGTTAGGTTAGGATAGTACTTCAATCGTTTTAGGTTAGGATAAATTAGGTTAGTATCTCAATCATTTTATGTTTATGTTTATGTTAAGTTAAGTTAGAACTGAGATCATTTTAGGTTAGGTTAGGATAGTACTTCAATCGTTTTAGGTTAGGATAAATTAGGTTAGTATCTCAATCATTTTATGTTAAGTTAAGTTAGAACTGAGATCATTTTAGGTTAGATTACGTTAGAATTTCAGTTGTTTTTTTTATTAGATTAGCATCTTAGGTTGGGTTAAGTTAGTATTTCAATCATTTTATTTTCTTACTTTTTACTCTGAAGCAGCAAAATCATGTAGAATTACTCAAATAAAACAACACATGATAGGTGTTGTAGTGCAAGAGTTAATATCACTTCCAAGAAAGTTCCTGATCAAGGAAGGCAGAAGTCCATTTTCTCTTTCCCCTCCCTGTCCCCTTGTTTCCATCCTTTCCCCGAACCTAGCCGTCTTCTTTACCTCTTTCTCTCCTTCCTTTCTTATCATCTCCCTCCTTTTCTCTCGCCATCTCCTCTAAATTATCTTTTCTTTCTTGTTATCTTCTCTATTTCTCTCTTTCCCACTTCTCCCTCTTTTCCTCTCCTCATCATCTCCCTCCTTCCCTCCCCACATCTTGTCTCCATTCCTCCTTCCTTCCTTGTCATCTCTACTTCTTACTTTTCTCCACCTTATCTCCCTCTATTCTTCTCTTCATCACCTCCCTCCTTCCCTCCCCTCGTACCCCTCTTTCTCTCTCCCTCTCTTAAAAGAAAACAATAATCGAGAAGGCCACAGCAAGCAGGGCCATCAGCGCCATCTATGAGTGAGGAGAAAAAACAAAAGCTGTCATTATTTTTTGGCTTAATCTATAAAGGAAGAAAGGATATGTTTCCCTTGTCGCTATTTCTCCAGTTTTTCATTATGTATTTTCTATTATTAAAAAAAACAAAAAAACATTTATTTACAAATTATTGCTATTAAAATAAATCAAAATAGACACTGGTCAATATTTTTGATGCTTTTAGTAGAAGCATTTTAATTCAGTTGTCCAAATAGTATTCCTTAATCCGTTTTCAAATGAAGTTCCCATTGTTAGTCTCCATCTATACGCACATTCTAATACTCTTTGTCACACTCCCTTTCAGACGATGGATTCCTTGCTTTCATCCCTTTTCCTCTCTTTTGGAACACTCTTCTATTCATGACATTTTCTTTTCACACACTTTCATTCGTTTCTCCTTTCTCCTTGACTTTCTTCTTTCCTTTCTAGTCATTTCCTTCTATAAAACACTTTCTTATTCACGGATTTTCTTTTACACACTTTTATCAATTTCGTTTTTTTCCCTTTTTTTTTTTTTTTACTTCGCGGCAGCATAGCAATCCTTTATTCATTGCTGCTTCTTTTGCACATTTTTAATTCGTTCCTCTTTTTTTCTTTGTCGGAAGCAAAACACTCTTTTATTCATTGCGTCATCTTTTACACACTTGCACTCACTCCTTTCCTTTCATCCTTTGCTTAACTGATTTTATTTGATAGCTGTTCCCCTCCCCTTTAAAGACTATTTCAGACACACTCATTTATTGCCTTGGTTATTTTCTTTTTTTGCAAATTTTCATTATATCTTTCTAATTTTTATATTCTTTTTATCCGCATTTCCTCTCTCTCTCTTAAAAATTCATTCACTTCTGCTTTCATTTCATAGATATATCCCTTTTCCTCTTCGTTAAACACATTCAGGCACTCTCATTCATTTGCCTTCACTTCTTTTTTACATATTTCCATTCAACTACCCATTATTCTTCCCGTTCTTATGTCGCTTTATCTCCGTTTTCCTCCCCTTACCTCTAAAAAAAAAATAAAATGAAATAAAAACTCATATTTATTGCTTCTTCCTTCAATTGATTTAATTTCCTCCTCTTTAAATACCCATTAAAAGACTCATTCATTACCTTAATTTATTTTTGCATATTTCCATTCACTTTCACATTATCCTTTCACATTCTTGTGTCATTTTATCTCTCTTTCCATCTATTCACCCTTAAAATAAAAGAAAAAACTCTTATCTATCGCTGCTTCTTTTACGGTTTCATTCGCGTCTACTTTCTTTTTTTCTTCTTGGCTGCAGCCCCTTCTCCTACAGCCATCAGGAGAGGATGACGAAGAGTCACTTTAAGAGGCCCATCGGCAAATAGGTGGAAGACACGCAAGGGTCCAGTTTCCTTACATACTTGGTGCACAAGTTAAGACGCCAGGGACAGACCTCCCCGGAGGGAGGAAGAAGGAAGGGATGACTGAGAGAGTGAAAGTAGAGGTAGGAAGGTAAGGAAGGAGGGAGATGAAGGTCAGTAAGGAGATGGAAGCAGGGGAGGAAAGCCACTAGAGGGAAGTGAGGAAGGGGCAGGGGAGAGGGTGGGGGTGAATATCGAGAAAGGTAAAGTACAAAGGGGATGGGGGAAAGAGAGAGAGAGAGAGAGAGAGAGAGAGAGAGAGAGAGAGAGAGAGAGAGAGAGAGAGAGAGAGAGAGAGAGAGAGAGAGAGAGAGAGAGAGAGAGAGAGAGAGAGATGAAGAAAAAGAACAGGAAGGAAAGGAAGAAGAGGAAGGAGGAGCAGGGCAGAGGTAAAGAGTGAGGGAGATGAAGGACAGAAGGGAGAGGCAAGAAGAGGAAGCAGAAAGAGAGAAGAAAGGAAGGGGAAGGGCGATGTATCTGGCGCATGTTAGAAAAGGAAAGAGGGAGAGGAAGAGAGATAATTGAAGGGCTTGGAAAAAGGAAGATAAAGTTGAAAGATGTAAGCAAAGGGGGAAGAAAGGAAGAAAAGAGAAAAGATGTAGTCTTGGTGAACCAAACGAGAGAGAGAGAGAGAGAGAGAGAGAGAGAGAGAGAGAGAGAGAGAGAGAGAGAGAGAGAGAGAGAGAGAGAGAGAGAGAGAGAGAGAGAGAGATCTTTGAGCGCAGTGACACTTAAACATTCACAATTAGAAAATCACAAGTGAGAAAGAAAAAAAAAATGTAAAAGTAAAGTAAGGACTAGAATAAAAAAAAAGATTCCAGAAATTAATTGCGTTATAAAAGAACATGTAGTGTGTGTGTGTGTGTGTGTGTGTGTGTGTGTGTGTGTGTGTGTGTGTGTGTGTGTGTGTGTGTGTGTGTGTGTGTGTGTGTGTGTGTGTGTGTGTGTGTGTGTGTGTGTGTGTGTGTGTGTGTGTGTGTGTGTGTGTGTGTGTGTGTGTGTGTGTGTGTGTGTGTGTGTGTGTGTGTGTGTGTGTGTGTGTGTGTGTGTGTGAAAGAGGGAGGAGAAAAACAGTAAAAAAAAAAAACGAAGAGGAGAAGGGAGCTTAAATCAAATTAATGCCTGAGGATGAGGAAGGAAAAGACGCAGCCTTCAATGACCGTGCCTCACCTCCAACAAATGATCTGATACACTCTCCACTGCTCATTGAAGAGAGAGTGCGAGCCGTCAAGAGTCCACGCCAATGATTAATACAATCAAGGATGACATCATGGACAAAAATGTCTGTGTGAATATGAATATGAGGGGAAGTGTGTGTGTGTGTGTGTGTGTGTGTGTGTGTGTGTGTGTGTGTGTGTGTGTGAGAGAGAGAGAGAGAGAGAGAGAGAGAGAGAGAGAGAGAGAGAGAGAGAGAGAGAGAGAGAGAGAGAGAGAGAGAGAGAGAGAGAGAGAGAGAGAGAGAGAGAGAGAGAGAGAGAGAGAGAGAGAGAGAGAGAGAGAGAGAGAGAGAGAGAGAGAGAGAGAGAGAGCGAGCGAGAGAGAGAGAGAGAGAGAGAGAGAGAGAGAGAGAGAGAGAGAGAGAGAGAGAGAGAGAGAGAGAGAGAGAGAGAGAGAGAACATACACACACACACACACACACACACACACACACACACACACAGAGCATAACAGAAGCCAGAATTAAGAAAACAAATGTATAAGCAAGGAAATGAGTTGAGGAGTGGCACTTCAAGGAAATGACGTTTAAAAGGGAAAAAGATGGTAAAAACTTGCAGATAAGAGAGTAGAAAGGAAAAACTGAACTTTACGTAGTGTTACAGAGGAAAGGATTTTAAAGAAAAGTGTTAGGCTTTGAGTAGGAGGTGATGGCGAGGTGTGCTAAGGTGGACTAACAAGCTACAGGGAGGGATTGATCGTGATGGAAGTGCAGGAGGGGACTGAATTCTCCTCTCACGTGATATATCTGCTGGTGGATAATTGAACGAGCGATCTTGCATTACGATTTCTCTTCTCCGCACCATCAATAATGCCATTGTGTTCCATTCTGCCCACCGCCATCATTATCCCCAAGGCCTTTCCTCATTTTTCATTGCCACGTCCCCGAGAGCGTACCTGTGTGCATATTAATTACAAATGAAGGTCATGATAAACAGCTAGATATACTCGTAGATGATGCATTAAAAGATAAACAGGTGCAGCACTAAAGATATTTTACAATGTCCTACACAATAAGTAACAACATCAGTAACAAAGCAGACCACTCACGAATTTCTTTCTCATTCATTCATCACACTAACGAGTGCCTTGCCAATATGAAGGTGATAATCAAAATGCAACTCAAATAGGAAAGTGATCATTAACATGCATAATTATTAGTAGTATGTACTCTACTGGCTTTGATGTTTTCTGGTCCCAGCACATAATGGAACCAAACGTACGATGATCGTCATCCTCATCATCAATATCATCAAACATATCTTGCACTTCAATTTTTTTCTCAATGTTCATTATCGTATAACAGGAAATAAAAGATAATGATGCTAATAACAATGATGATGATGATAATAATAATAATAATAATAATAATAATAATAATAATAATAATAATAATAATAATAATAATAATAATAATAATAATAATAAAAACAATAACAGAAGAAGCAACATAAAAAAATATATTATTCCGGGAAACGTAACCAAAAGGATAATCTAATGAGAGAGAGAGAGAGAGAGAGAGAGAGAGAGAGAGAGAGAGAGAGAGAGAGAGAGAGAGAGAGAGAGAGAGAGAGAGAGAGAGAGAGAATGGACACTACTCGTATGTCCTAAATAAAATTGTCCAACTTTGTGAGGCACCGGGGAATAATTTTGTTCGAGTATGTAAACTTCCTTCCTCCTTCATGGAACGGAAATGGACAAAGGACAACTAAACTAATTATGAACAGAGTGACCTCCTGCACTCCCTGGCTGCGTGTTCTTCCTTCTTTGCCGTGTTTTGTTCCTTCCCAGTGTTCCCTTTGCATGTTTCTTTCTCCTTTATAAAAACCCCCTTACTGCTTCCTCCCTCACGTATTTAATTTATTTGACCACATTCAGCTCTCTCTCTCTCTCTCTCTCTCTCTCTCTCTCTCTCTCTCTCTCTCTCTCTCTCTCTCTCTCTCTCTCTCTCTCTCTCTCTCTCTGTCTCTTCTACCCCGTTCCTTACTCATTCCATTTAAGTTTAACATTCTAATCCACAATTACACGCTCCACAACCCTCCGCCTTTCGTGACTTCAGTCCAACATTTTCTCCACGCACGTACATCCTTTTCCTCTCATCTCGTCACGTTCTCATCTCCTCAACCACTCATCCACTCCCACCGAATTTGTATGTCCTCCTTTCCTGTCCTGTTCTCGATTCAAGTCCCCATGCCCATTTCTGCACGTGGTTATCATTTTCTCAAGGTCCCTCCTGTCCTCTTCCTCCTCCTCCTTCACTTCATTTTAGGTAAGTATAAAAATGCACTTGTAAGCCATTAGGGAAAAGTTGCATCCTATCCAAGCACATTAAAAGACTGTTCTGTGATCACACAAGTGTATTTTTCAGGGATGCGTAGATATTTAGGCCAACCTAAGGATATAAGAGACTCGGAAGATGAAAGAAAAGGAAATTAAAGAAACGTTGCAAAGTTAGAGAGTTACATAGGAAGTAAGGAAAGAATGTGTAGATATCTGGGTTAGCGTAGAAGAGTGAAAGGCTTACACATGGATAAAAAGAGATAAATGAATGAACGTAAGGAGTGAATAGAGAGCTAGAGAAGCGGTAAGAAAGGGAAGAACAGGGGAATTAGGGAGAAAGTAGCGGAAATTGAAAAGAGAGAGAAGGTAAAGGGTGTGAATAGAGGATAGGTTTGAGGGTTAGTAAGGGAGGGAAAGGCGACGGAATTAGGGAAAGGTTGTAGCCTCGGAGGAGAGTGGAGGAGGGTGAGGGAAGGGACAGGAGGGTTACCTGGCCACTCTTGGCTAAATGGAAGGGGGAAGTGGGAGTGTTTACCTGGGCGAACGGTGTTAAAAGCAGGCAATGGCGGCACCAACTTTTCCAGCCTCAACTTTTGGCAGCACGCAGCACCACCACCGCCACGAACACGACCGCTGCACCCGAACTTAATCTGGTCCACCCGAAACACAATGCTTGGCTGAACTTTTAGGAATTCAACGCTACAGGAATTAACGCAGGTGAATAAAACGATAAAATGATACTGAAACAATTCCCCGCAACGTTCAACTATAGGTACAGGATTTCTTTAAAACATATCACACACCACACGAACTAGCTTTTCAATTTCAAAGTAATGTGACTCCCCAATCCTACCTATCTAAAGTTTTTTAATCTATCCTCAACAGGAGGATTCGTAAACATCTATCTCTTCACAACCTTCTATCTGATCACCAGATCAGCGTCAAGGCCGCTCTACTGGTAATCTGGCTTTCCTTACTGAGTCTTGGTCATCTTTTAGAGATTTTGGTGAAACTTTTGCTGTTGCCTTGGATATATCAAAAGCTTTTGATAGAGTTTGGCACAAAACTTTGATTTCCAAACTACCCTCCTACGGCTTCTATCCTTCTCTCTGTAACTTCATCTCAAATTTCCTTTCTGACCGTTCTATTGCTGCTGTGGTAGACGGTCACTGTTCTTCACCTAAATCTATTAACAGTGGTGTTCCTCAGGGTTCTGTCCTGTCACCCACTCTCTTCTTATTATTCATCATTATCTAAACCAAACTTCTTGTCCTATCCACTCTTATGCTGATGATACCACCCTGCACTTTTCCACATCTTTTCATAGACGTCCAACCCTTCAGGAAGTAAACATTTCACGCAGGGAAGTCACAGAACGCCTGACTTCTGATCTTTCTAAAATTTCTGATTGGGCAGAACAAACTTGGTATTGTTCAATGCCTCCAAAACTCAATTCCTCCATCTGTCAATTCGACACAACCTTCCAGACAACTATCCCCTCTTCTTCAATGATACTCAACTGTCCCCCTCTTCTACATTGAACATCCTCGGTCTGTCCTTTACTTGTAATCTGAACTGGAAACTTCACATCTCATCTCTAGCTAAAACAGCTTCTATGAAGTTAGGTGTTCTGAGACGTCTTCGCCAGTTTTTTTCTCACACACCCCAGCTGCTAACTCTGTACAAGGACCTTATCCGTCCATGTATGGAGTATGCTTCACATGTCTAGGGGGGTTGGTTTCACTCATACCGCTCTTCTAGACAAGGTGGAATCAAAAGTTTTTCGTCTCATCAACTCCTCTTCTCTAACCGACTGTTTTCAGCCTCTCTCTCATCGCCGCAATGTTGCATCTCTAGCTCTCTTCTACCGCTATTTTCATGCTAACTGCTCTTCTGATCTTGCTGCCTGCATGCCTCCCCTCCACCCTCCACTTCTTTCTCTCGCCCCTATTCTGTCCATCTCTCTAATGCAAGAGTTAACTAGTATTCTCAATCATTCATCCCTTTCTCTGGTAAACTCTGGAACTCCCTGC
>NC_087156.1:8070000-8075000 GCF_035594125.1 Scylla paramamosain
ACAAAATAAAAGAGGAAATAAATTATATAGATGAAAGAGAGAAGAAGAAAAATACTTATTAGCACCAAGAGAGTAAAAAGCGAAAAAACAAGCAAATATGTAATTAATAAAAAAAAGGTGGGAAAAAAAGGAGAAACAGACAAAATAAGAAAAAAAAAGTGATAAAGAAAAGACGGGCGGGAGAGAGAAGATGAAAGAGTGACGAGTCTTTTTTTTTATCTGGGAAGTGATAATGAAGGTGAGGAGCAATTACGGAATGTTGGGGCCATGAGGGAGATGGAGAGAGAGAGGAGAGAGAGAGAGAGAGAGAGAGAGAGAGAGAGAGAGAGAGAGAGAGAGGAGAGAGAGAGAGAGAGAGAGAGAGAGAGTCATGGAGAGAATGTGATGACGTAAAAGAATCTGTAATAAAGAATATGAGGAGGGGAAAAAGAAAGATCTGTAATGAATTATAACAACAAACCATTCATATTTATAATAAAAGCACACACACACACACACACACACACACACACACACACACACACATACATACATACACACACACTAGAATATAATGAAAGCCACTAAATATCAAGTTGATTAAGGAAAGTGAAAAGGAATAAACAAATGTGAAAGGAAATGATAATAATAATGCAACACAAAAGTGAATAAGAAATTCAATTTATCAAGAGTAAAACGAGAAAAAAGATTGAATAATATACAGATCATGTGGAAAACAAACATTTATATTAGTAACTGCAACAGAAAGAGTTAGCTCCTAGGGAACTCCATCTTCATTTGAAAGGTAGGGTTGCCAACCGAGGCACCAAAGACAATATAACAAAAAAGTCTCGGTGTCAAACTTATATCATCTTCATTATATATTAAGGCACTGAGATACAGAGGAGAGTGATACTACTTTTTTTTTTTTTTATCAAGTGATATATAGGGAGAGAATATGATAACTGATTCTTTAGTCATGTTTAACGACAGTACATATATAAATTTTACACAAGTGTAAGAACGTACATTTGCGAACCTTAGAAATATTATATTACTAACCTCATAAACCAATACCTAAATGATATACTCACTTCTAACGTCCCATCTTAAATATCACCAGATCCCTAACAATGTAACCACCTTTCCTTATTCTAATGTCTTAATATTTTTATTTGGAAGTGACGATTATGTCATTTTTCGCCATCAAAATGTCGACCGTTTTGAGGAAAACTATGTCCGCGCCTCGTTTGATACAGAATCACGCATTTGGAAACCACGAACAAAACAATAAAATAAGAATAAATAAAATAAAATAAAAAAAAGATAAAATAAGATAAAAAAATAAAAAAATAAATGTACATATAAATGAAATAGATAAGTACATGAAATAAATAAATAAATGAATGAATGAATGAATAAAATAAAATAAAATAAATATATAAATGAATTAAAATAAAGAAATAAAATATGGAACAAAATAAATAAACAATTAACAGTAACCGGGCACCCAAAGTAAAGAAAATACAAAAAAAAGGAAAGAAAAAAATGGAAAATATATAAACACATCACTCGAAAAAAAAATAAATAAATAAAATAATAATAATAAATAAAGTTCGGTCACCAAAAGAAACAAAAGTGGAACACAAGGGCAAGGCAGAGAGGTCACTAATGCGTTCCTTTGATATATGTGCCATTAATGTCTTGTTCCATAGCAGTTAAGGTTTCCTACTTAAAAAATGAAAGAGAAAAAAGTGAACAAAAAAAAAAAAATAGAAAATAAAAAGAATTGCTAGGCATCAAGGAAATGTCAACAGCATTCCCGTTTACCACTTTTTTTTTCTTTTCCTTTTTTTACGATTGAAGTATTTAATTAATCTTCACAAACACACAAGAAAGAAAGAAAAATAAAGGCTTAAGCATAAACAAAGAGCATATTAAAAGAATTCTTATGAAATACATGTTGCACACTTTCAAGAGAGAGAGAGAGAGAGAGAGAGAGAGAGAGAGAGAGAGAGAGAGAGAGAGAGAGAGAGAGAGAGAGAGAGAGGGAAAAGAGGAAACAAAGTGAATATTTTACACGTAATAAAAGAGAAAAAAATGGAACGCGACGAAAAGAGAAACAAACAAAATCTGCTACACATCATAGGAAAAAAAAAAACAGGAAAACAAGTAAAGCGTGAACGAAACACTCACATTTTGGACGCGAGAACCATAAATAACACTTGTCAATTAGGGTTTTCCAGTGAGACCAATCTCATTTTCTTTCCTTTTTCACATTTCTTCCCGCGCGTAGAAACAGAAAGCGAAGCGAGAGTAAACGCTGCTACTCATTCTTTGTCGCTGGGGAACGATTTGAGCAGAGAAAGGGAGTCGACAAGACGAATTTGAAGGGAAATAATGAATGAGAATTAGGTCTCTCTCTCTCTCTCTCCTCTCTCTCTCCTCTCTCTCTCTCTCTCTCTCTCTCTCTCTCCTCTTCCTCTTCCTCTCTCTCTCTCTCTCTCTCTCTCTCGGTGTGTGTGTGTGTGTGTGTGTGTGTGTGTGTGTGTGTGTGTGTGTGTGTGTGTGTGTGTGTGTGATCAAGTCAATCAATGTATGAATTTGTTAGCGGCATGGTGCTTCTATTCATAGGAAGGAAAAAAAAAAGAAAAGAAAAAACCAAAGAACTCTTCACTGCGTCCCTCGGAGGCCTCGGTCACGTCACTCCATTTCGTGCAAAGAAAAAAAAAAAAATATATATATATAGAAAATCGTTTTGCCTGACGCTTACAGCAACATTACAAACATCAATGAAAAAAATTTCCAACTCGAGAGAATGTAGAATACGTAAACAAACACATGCTAGCATGATTAATTGAAATCTTTCACATGTCTGCTCTCAACACGTAACCGACATACCTTCACTTCCTGGCCTGTCATGGAGGGGGGAGAACAGCACATTCCCTACAACAGGCTTCGTTAGTTACTGATACGACCTGCGAAACTGAAACTGCTCTGACATCCTATTTTCCCAACACATATTCCAGAATCAGCCTTGGCCGGCAATGCAGGTGGGCAGACATGAACGAGGGCCAATAATGTTTAATATGAGTCCTGTATATACACGGACCTGTGGAAATACTACCAATGCTGCTATTGCGACTACTACAAATAACATGCAAATTCGTTAAGTATTATTTATATTATATCTTTTATGAGCGAAAGATACAAATGCTTAGTATGATTCTCATATTTAAAAATATCTGCGAAATTAATGCTAACACTATTACAAGTATTATACTAATACTTCTACAAAATAGTAGTTGAACGTGTTAAATACTAATTATATCACATTTTTTCTTTCCATGAATAACATTAATAAACTAATTAGTGTTTACATGTGCCTGTGGAAACAATAACAATACTCCTGCTACTACTACGATTTCTACTTTAATTGCTGCTGCTGCTGCTGCTGCTACTGCTGCTTACTGCTGCTGCTGCTACTGCTGCTGCTACTGCTGCTGCTGCTGCTGCTACTGCTGCTGCTGCTGCTGGCTGCTGCTGCTGCTGCTGCTGCTGCTGCTGCTACTACTACTACTACTACTACTACTACTACTACCACTATTGCTACTACTGCTACAACAACTACTACTTTACAACTACAAATATTATTTGCATGTGTCATATCATAATTAAATATTTATTTAACCAGCTAAGTACATCCAACAGTACCAAAAGTAATCCTAACCACTACCACCATCACTCCAAACAACATCTAAATGTGTTAGCTCATAACCAGATAATGCATAAATTATCCTAACTTGATTAATTATAGCCAAACTTTCCTGGAGACTGACAACTTCACCTCTACCTGGCGTCCATTACACGTCCAATGTAACGCCAACCTCTCGTCCTTTGCTATCTTCGACCTTTATCACCTCCTCGTCCTCGCCCTCTTCCTCTCCCTTAGCTCGCATCTCTCCTCCTGCTCTTGTCCCAAACCTGAAGCTCCTCGTGCTCGCCACCCTCCTCATAAGCCAACCTCTCCGATACGGTTCTAGCAAGACCTCTCGAGCTGCAGCCGCCAGTGTTCCATTTAGAGACGAAGTGAGGCTTACTGAGGGAGGGATAGGGAAGCGATGTATGAATGGTTACTACGTATATTGTGTCATCTCTCATCTGCTACATACACACACACACACACACACACACACACACGTCAGGACATACACACAATAATTATAATCTATTCTTCATTCTAATTTGTGGGAGCTTGGTTAATGAGAGGCTATATGTCTTGCCCTGGCCTAGTCTCAGGGCAATAAGAGGAGAGCGACCCCAGAACGAAGAAGACGAGCGAGGTAAGCTGAGAAGTGAGTGGAAAAGGAAAGTTGATGGTGTGGGGGGGTGACGGCAGTTGCAGATGAGAATTGGATTGAGGGGGTAAGAAAGTGACAGGGATAGTCAAGATTGATGGTTGTGGTATTTGGCCAAAACATGCACATGCGAGGAAACAGAACCAAGCAACATTTCCTTCTCTTCATAAGCACACACACACACACACACACACACACACACACACACACAAACACAAATTAATAATCAGCTGGACAGGTGGTGTGACGCAGAAAGACTGGGAAAAAAGTCAATACTGTAAAATGAAACTCAGGACGAAAAAACTAAATATATTTCAAGAAGAGCGGTAAAAAAGACAACTGAAAAGAAAAACGGCCGCAAAAAAAAAAAAAAAAAACACACAACAGAAAAGTTCTTGAATAAAAATGGAAAACCACCACAAAATGGTACACGGAAAATACAACCGGAGTAACAGAATAAAAAACGAAGTGGGGCAGGTATAAAATAGAATAATTATCAGGGAGATGGGAAGGAGCATACAGAGGAGAAAGAGGAGGGCACACTGGAGGACAAAAGGGGACGAGGGATGAGATAAATCAAAGAAAAGGGAAGGCAGGAGACGATTACTGGGAAAATTAGGAGGGGCAGGAGGAACAGACAGAAGAGGAAACATAAAGGAAGGG
>NC_087156.1:8080000-8085000 GCF_035594125.1 Scylla paramamosain
TATCACTCCAATCTCTCCTCAGGATCTCCCTAAGCGAAGGTGCCTCTAGCGTTTTGCTTCTGCTAGTTGGGGGACCCTGAGGAGGTATTTTGCTGATTGTCCTTGGAATGACTACTGCTTCCGTGTCAGAGACCCGTCTTTGTGTGCTGAGCGAATAACAGAGGTGATAGTGTCCTGGCATGGAGGCATACATTCCTCATTCTTTTTCTCGTCCTAAACCTTCTAAACCTTGGGTTAACACAGCTTGTTCTCGTGCTATACATGATAGAGAGGTGACCCACAAAAGGTACTTAAGCCTTCCATCACCAGAATCTCATGCACTTTATATTTCTGCCTGGAACCATGCCAAGTCTGTTCTCCAACTAGCCAAAAACTCCTTCATTAAGAGAAAATGTCAAAACCTTTCAAGATCTAACTCCCCTCGTGATTTCTGGCATCTAGCCAAAAATATCTCCAATAACTTTGCTTCTTCTTCTTTCCCTCCTCTATTTCAACCAGATGGCACCACTGCTATCACATCTATTTCTAAAGCTGAACTCTTCGCTCAAACCTTTGCTAAAAACTCTACCTTGGACGATTCTGGGCTTGTTCCTCCCTCTCCTCCACCCTCTGACTACTTCATGGCACCTATTAAAATTCTTCGCAATGATGTTTTCATGCCCTCGCTGGCCTAAACCCTCGGAAGGCTTATGGACCTGATGGGGTCCCTCCTATTGTTCTCCGAAACTGTGCCTCCGTGCTTGCACCTTGCCTAGTCAAACTCTTTCACCTCTGTCTGTCAACATCTACCTTTCCTTCTTGCTGGAAGTTTGCCTACATTCAACCTGTTCCTAAAAAGGGTGACTGTTCTAATCCCTTAAACTATTGCTTTAATTTCCTGCCTATCTAAAGTTTTCTTTTTTTTTTTTATCTATCCTCAACAGGAAGATTCTTAAACATCTATCACTTCACAACCTTCTATCTGATCGCCAGTATGGGTTCCGTCAAGGCCGCTCTACTGGTGATCTTCTGGCTTTCCTTACTGAGTCTTGGTCATCCTCTTTTAGAGATTTTGGTGAAACTTTTGCTGTTGCCTTGGACATATCAAAAGCTTTTGATAGAGTCTGGCACAAAGCTTTGATTTCCAAACTACCCTCCTACGGTTTCTGTCCTTCTCTCTGTAACTTCATCTCAAAGTTTCCTTTCTGACCGTTCTATTGCTGCTGTGGTAGACGGTCACTGTTCTTCTCCTAAATCTATTAACAGTGGTGTTCCTCAGGGTTCTGTCCTGTCACCCACTCTCTTCTTATTATTCATTAATGATCTTCTAAACCAAACTTCTTGTCCTATCCACTCCTATGCTGATGATACCACCCTGCACTTTTCCACGTCTTTTCATATACGTCCAACCCTTCAGGAGGTAAACATATCACGCAGGGAAGCCACAGAACGCCCTGACTTCTGATCTTTCTAAAATTTCTGATTGGGGCAGAGCAAACCTGGTATTGTTCAATGCCTCAAAAACTCAATTCCTCCATCTATCAACTCGACACAACCTTCCAGACAACTATCCCCTCTTCTTCAATGACACTCAACTGTTCCCCTTTTCTACACTGAACATCCTCGGTCTGTCCTTTACTTATAATCTGAACTGGAAACTTCACATCTCATCTCTAGCTAAAACAGCTTCTATGAAGTTAGGTATTCTGAGACGACGTCTCCGCCAGTTTTTCTCACCCCCCCCCCCCGGCTGCTAACTCTGTACAAGGGCCTTATCCGTCCATGAATGGAGTATGCTTCACATGTCTGGGGGGGTTCCACTCATACCGCTCTTCTAGACAGGGTGGGAATCAAAAGCTTTTCGTCTCATCAACTCCTCTCCTCTAACTGACTGTCTTCAGCCTCTCTCTCACCGCCGCAATGTTGCATATCTAGCTGTCTTCTACCGCTATTTTTCGTGCTAACTGCTCTTCTGATCTTGCTAACTGCATGCTTCCCCTCCTTCCGCGGCCTCGCTGCACAAGACTTTTCTTCTTTCTCTCACCCCTATTCTGTCCCACCTCTCTAATGCAAGAGTTAACCAGTATTCTCAATCATTCATCCCTTTCTCTAGTAAACTCTGGAACTCCCTACCTGCTTCTGTATTTCCACCTTCCTATGACTTGAATTCCTTCAAGAGGGAGGTTTCAAGACACTTATTCATCAATTTTTGACCACTGCCTTGACCCTTTTATGGGAGTGGCATTTCAGTGGGCATTTTTTTTTTTAATTAGATTTTTGTTGCCCTTGGCCAGTGTCCTTCCTACATAAAACACACACACACACACACACACACACACACACACACACACACACACACACACACACACACACACACACACACACACAAAATTAAATAGATCAACACAACCAACACTAAATGACTCAGTAGCGAGTGGTTGGATGACCACTGTGATAGCAATTCGTATATTACGTACGATATCAAAGAAATCAAGAGACTGAGGAGAGACAATAAAATTAGAGAAAAAGTCAATACGTTCATAAATACTCGTACATAAATTGACATAAAAAAAAATACTGAGAACGATTAATATAAAACAAATGAAAACCTAATAAAATATGTCATAGAAAATAAATAATCCATCACAAATCAATTCCTCAAGAAAAAAAAAAAAAAAACGCAAAACTTCCTAAAGGCACAACCAGAACCATAGCCACCCCTCAAAAAAAGTATACATTCCCTCAGAAAAGAAAAGTCATCCCTTAAAATAACACAAGCCACATAATCAAATACAAACGAAAACAACATTAAGGCCAAAAAATAAAAACTTACTCACACATATACAAGCAGAGTTAGGCAGGAAACAGCCCGCGGCACTCGCCTTAATCAACAGCTGGAGGGCAGAGGTGAAGACGAGGGCGTGCAGGATATAACTAGACCGTCTGTACCCTTGCCTCTGCGCCTCATCCCATCGCTGACTCCGTGCCTCAGAGGAGCAGCGCCAGGAATAATAGGAGGAGCAGGAGATGACGAGGAGAAATGGGAGAAGGAAGAGGTGAAGGAAATGCAGAAAGGCAAGACAGGAAAGGTAGGAGAGTAAAGCGTAAAGTGCAACAAAGGTATATCAGGTTAAAGGAAAGGAGAAGGAAAAATTGGACGAGGAGAAGCAGGAGCAGAAGTGAAACAAAGGAAAAAAGTGAGTTTACAAAAAAAAAAAGAAGTCAAGAGTAGGATTAAACTCAACCACATAAAAACATCATGAAGGAAAAAAGCCTGAGTGAAGGGAAATAACGAAAATAAACCCTTGTCAGAGAGAGAGAGAGAGAGAGAGAGGAGAGAGAGGAGAGAGAGGAGAGAGAGAGAGAAGAGAGAGAGAGAGAGAGAGAGAGAGAGAGAGAGAGAGAGTCTTCACTACAAACGAAAAATTGAGGCCTAATTAAATCTTACATTTTACATCAACACCACTTGGCGTTCACTACACGGCAACGATAATGAAGAGGGGACAGAACAAAAGAAAGCTAAAGAAAGAGAACGCCAACAAACAAGCAAAACGTCAAAGCACAGTGAGTGACCTGGACTGAAGCAACGACTAACAAATGAAAAAGTTAACAGCAAAAAAGAAAAGAAAAGAAAAAAAGCGAACAAACCGAATACGTGAAAGCTACAAAAATGCAGAACATACGGCGCACAGCAGCGAGAGAGAGAGAGAGAGAGAGAGAGAGAGAGAGAGAGAGAGAGAGAGAGAGAGAGAGAGAGAGAGAGAGAGAGAGAGAGAGAGAGAGAGAGAGATGGGGGGGAGTAGGTGCGTCAAGGCTCATCTCCTTCTCCGGGGGTTTTGAGCCTCTGGAGGGATTTGCAACCACTATCGTGCGACACGGGAGCGCCACATCGTTCAGTTTACAAGAGTTACCTCCCACAAGTGTCTCCCTCGGGCCTCACTCAGAGACCAGGCCGGGAAGGATGGTCTGACTCCAACCGCTGGGGTGGACGTGAGGGTGGACCTCCTCGCGTACCTCACAAGCCTGCCTGAGTTCGCAGAAAGCAAGGATATTCACCACACCGCCATCCCACCGCGACACAGCCAGACGGTGGATGGGGAAAAGTGCCAAAAGGAAGAATACCAAAAAGGAGGAGAAGGAAAGGGACGAGAGGTCAGAGGAAGATGCGGAGGAGGAAAAATATAGGAGCAGGAAGAGCAGGAGGAAGAAAAGGAAGTGGGGTAGGAAGAAGAGCAGAAGTTTGAATAGAGGACGAGGGAGGAGAAGCGGAAGCAGGATAAGTGGGGGGGACGAGATGAGAGTGAAAACGACGAAGACGAAAACGATGGGGCGACGAAAGGCAAGGCGTGACTGTCTCCAGGATTCCAACAATTGGTTTATACTCGTATTTTGTGATTTAACCATCGACTCTTGTTTTACCTTCCTTTCCCCTTTTTCTTTGCTCCCCTTTTTTTTTCTATTTTTTCCTTCACACTACTTTAACTCCTTTGTTTTTCTTACTGTTACAAGGCACTTAATACAAACACATTTTAATACGAGAGAGAGAGAGAGAGAGAGAGAGAGAGAGAGAGAGAGAGAGAGAGAGAGAGAGAGAGAGAGAGAGAGAGAGAGAGAGATACTGGAGACGAAGAGCAGTTAGTTGATTGGATGTGGAGATGCACGTAGTTAGGGGTGGGAGAGAACCAGAGCGTCGGCGAGGGAGTAGTTGGACTGAATAGCAGGGGGTGGGAGAGAGGGGGGAGGAGGAGTGATGGTGGAGGGGCAGTGATAGCTGAGGAAGGAGTGACGGAGGAAGACATGGAGGCAGCGACGGATGGAGAGCAGTGAAGGAAGAAGATAAGCAGAGGAGGAAGGAATAAGGGGAGATAAAAATAAGCCGAAGGGCCTCTGTGATGGCCCAGGCGGCTTGCAACACAAAAGGGAAGGGAGAGGAAGAGAAGAGAGAGAGGAGAGGGAGGAAGATAGCAAAGAGGGAGAAGTGGAATGATCAGCCTAGGCAAGGATTGATATCCCTGTAGAGT